>NW_020290061.1:0-96640 GCF_003144195.1 Ceraceosorus guamensis
TGGCTATCAAACATCTCCGACCCTAATTCCAGACACCCTTGTAACCCTAACCCTAACCCTAATTATCCATGACTTGCCTTAGTTGGAGCAAGCTTGCCTCTTGGTCTCCATAAGCCCCATCTTGGCAGCACAAACAGCTGTTCTCATTGCTGTTCCTACTGTCTGTTTCAAATTGCAAGCCCCATCTTGGCAACATGAACCGCTATTCTCATTGCCATTCCCACTGCCCACTCCAAGTCGCAGACTTCCTTGTCCTATAACGGCAAGTTGAGCACCCATTCCACTCATTTTCAGGACAATGTCTTGCTTAGCCAATTGCCAATTAGCTCATTCTTGCACCACCTTCACGGCAATGTTCAAGGCCCCTGAAATCTGTCGATCCGTTCAAAGCCTCTACACAGCTCCAAAGTCGTGACCCCCATCAATTGCATGCCTCTCATTGTCTGCAACTAGTTAAGCTCCTTCACTTCACAGTAGCCCACATTGTGTCCTAGCTGTATTGCGTGCGTGCTACGTTGTGTGACTAGCCCAGAGCCAAGTGACCCATGAACTCAGCTTCTGGCTTTGAAGTGCATGGCTTGTCTGTCGAGGCCATCACATTGGGACAGTCAACAAGTTAGCAAGAGCAATTCTTGCCAGAGCAATGCACCTGTCTTTCCTTGATCCGCCATCCATTCATCTCGTCCATTTCTGCTCCGATTGCAGCTTCGGTAGTCCATTCATGCACATGAGCTGCCACCAGCTTCATCTTCTTGACCTGCATCCAAACAACAGGGAGGCGGGAGTTCTGATGCATGTCTTGCCAGATTCTCATTGTTGTGAGCCGTACTAGTGCTGATTGCTCGGTCTAATTGCCCTGTTTCCTCCTGACAGTGCAGCCTTTGTCCGACACGCTCTGTGAGATTGCTACTCCCGGGGCATTGGATGCAGGGAGTGCATGGGTAGCTTGCGGGCTGAATGACAATGCCTTCAGTTGTTGAAGAGGCCAAGAAGCAGGCAGGGTCAGCTGCAAAATAAGACAAATGCACGCATCCAGCAAGACATGCTTTCTCAAAAGCAAAGCATTGTTGCGTGGCCCATCAAGCAAAGAGTTACAATGGCTTACTCTGCATAAAACATATGCATGTTCCTGAGTTGCTTGACAGCACCAATTGCGTAATCCTGCCAAGGAGTGTAGCCTGCTGCAGGTCTCAGCTCTCCCCAACATGACTGCCACGGGGTTTTGGGCTGCCGCTTGGCTAGCGGCAGCCTGGTGTGCTGCGGTCATAAGCTGCCAATGCCTCGTGTCTCTTGCTGCTAGACTGAGGTCCACCTGTCACGCCTACTATCCAGTCATCCACTTGTTGGCTCGGCGCTCAGGACTGCAATCTCCTCCGCCTCCCGCATAAGGGCATCATCCAAGATTGCTTTGCCACGGAAATCGACACAGTATTTGGCGTGTCAACATCTTGTGGAGCTCCTGTGAGTGCTGTGCTTGTGCAAGACGCGCTTGCACCGCAAACTGATAGTCTTCATGTTCAGCGTTGCTTTGATGCTGCTATGGCAGCCCTTGGCCTCAAAATTCCCCCACGCAGGATGCTCGATCGTCTCAATGGCCTGGGCCGAGGCGCATCATACCTTGACTGGATGGGCCAGTTCTAGAGCGCGCGCGCGCGTCTTGAAGGCAGCTATCAGCAAGTGTGGGCCTGGTGTCAGGACTCAGCTTGTCCACATTGGCCCAACTACTGAGACGGCAATGGCCAGAGCACATGCAGGTTGCGCTAGAGTGAGTGCGCAACCGTGGGAAATGCATCAGCAAGGCAGCTCTTGCTGACCATCTTTTGCCATGACAACAAGTACGCAATCCTGCACAACCACAAAGTTACCTCTTGCAAGCAAAGAAGGTCCGCTTCGTCAACACGCAAGTCATCAATCCCTTTGTCCTACCCAAAAACTTGTTCGGCTTGGAGAAACTGCACACCCTTGAGCACATTGTCATCAATACGTGCAGGAAGGATGCGTCTTGCCAACACAACATTTGGATCCGCCGCCTCTCGAGCAAGGGCCGTTCCGAAGCACTGGCTGCCGTCCTCGACACGAGCCGCAATCCTATGCACGCACCAGTCCGCTGATGCTGTTGTGTGGATGCTGAGGATGCGATATCATGTGACGCGCCACGCGTGCCGCGCACGAGTCTTCATATTGACTACACGCAGAGAGCATGACTCTTCGACACGATCACTATCATCACTCGACTTCACACAAGAAGCACGAAACAGGTGTATGAGCCCAGCAATGCAGACGTCGACTTTGTTTCTCGAGATCACGCCCAGGCGTAGTGGTACGGACACCACGATGTTGACTCATGGCATTGTGCTCGCCACGCCTTCGAGTGAGGCCCTCCGTGTCTCACTCACAGCCCAAGTTTGTCTGTCAGCTTCTCCAACCTGCTGCGATTGCTGCGAGCACGATGCTCGTGGCGGCGGCGACGAGCCGAGCTAGAAGTGTCCGCCTTTGAGCTATAAGGGTGCTTCACTTCGACCACGAACGAGCCTTCATTCTCGTCTGCAGACCTGTGAACCCTCGCGACTGTCAGAGATCCGTCCGTTGAGCGATTTAGCCACCGCAACCAAGTGACTCACCATCGCACATCGTAGCAATTGTACAGACAGCCTGCTCCAATGTAGCAATCGTCTTCATCATGACTCTTGGTGAGACATTTCCCCGACGATGCGCAGCATTTGGAATCGTCGCTACACGCGCAGGGATCGCCATCCGGGAAATCTCCGCTGGGAAACTGCCATGTCGGAGCATCTGCAACCTGAGTGAACTGCGGGTCCGCAATCAGAGCCAAGTCGGCAATGTCGGTGCAGTGATCGATGCAGCCATTAGTGGACAGGCAGTACCACGTGTCGCTCGGCAGACACATGTCCTCGCCTCCGACATTACTGCAGCACTCGGTGGAAGAGCAATTGCTGCAGTTCGTGTGGATGGGTGGATAGCTGCGAGGACGCACAGTGGTCAATCACTGCTGCGCTCTGGGTCCGAGCGCTCGCCTCGACTCACGTGTAGTTGCTGCCGATCGGGCCAGCTCCACCATCTTGACCGTCGGGTATGCTCACGCCTTGATCGCCTTGACAATTGCCTTGACACTGGTATAGAAAGAATGCTAATATACGATCAGTCTGCGCAACGTCTCTGCCAGTCCCTGCGCCACCACTCACACCCTCGTCGCGCTTGCAAAATTCGGAAGCTAGCGGAGCGCAGACGCTGTATTTTGAGCAGCAATGCGTATCCTCGTTGCATTTCGAGCACAGCGGTAGATCCGTCGAGTTGCCTTGTCCTCCAGCGGGCAGCGTGGCGTTGCCATGAGCTTGACAGACGATGGAGCTCAGAATCAAGGCATCGCACTCGACGGCTTCCTTGCCATAGTCATTGACGCTGGTCCACTCCCGAAGACTCATGGAAGCGTTCTGAGCCAGATCGTAGCACGTGTCGTTGTGCTTGACGATGTGCAGCTCGGGACAAAAGTTGGCATCGGGTGCAAAAGTGCAAAGCTGGTCGCCTACGCGCAGGTGGCTGCAGTCGAGCGGATAATTCAGTCCTCGCAGCTGGACAGAAGTGAGGGAAGATCGAGCAGCAATCTTTTCGCAAGTGTCCGCCACTCGCACCGGAGCGAATCGAGAGCAGCCCGATGACGCAGGCGGCTCGTCATTCGGACTGCGCTTAGCTACGCAGACGACCTCATCTGGCTGAATGTTGGAGCAGTTCTCGTCGATGTTGGGATTGATATCGTAGAACTCTGCTAGGGTGAGATTGTGAGTCTGCGAGATGGCGTAGCAGCTGTCGCCCGACTGGATGGTGTAAGGCTTGCTGCAACTCCTTTTTGCACCGTCGACGCACAGCGCTTGGCCCGACTGCAGCGATGCACAAAGCTGATTGCCGCTGTTGAGCTGCTGCAGATCGTAGAGCGTGACGTGAGCGCGGTTGCAAATGTCGTTGCAGCTTTCGCCGGCCTGGACGGTCGTGTAGAGGGTGCACGCTCTGCTCTCGCCGCCGCCGCCGCCATCACCGCTCGTCTCGGTCGGCACGGGCGCAGAGCTTGTGGTTGTCGAGGTGGGAGAAGTATCGCCGCCGCTTCCCGGTGTGGTCTTGGATACGCAGACCGAGTAGCCTGGATAGATGGCACCGCAGTCGATGCCGGGGTTATCCGCATAGAATTGATCCAAAGAGATGCCGTTAGCGTCTGCGATGGCGTAGCAGCCGTCACCAGACTTGACCTGCACGACTGGTGAGCAGTCGTACTCTTTGCTTCGAAGACACAGCTCCTGTCCGACGGTCAAGCCTGCGCAGTTGAGAGCATCTCCGTTGAGGTGAGCGAGCTGATAGTTGGAAATGCCGTTGGAGGATGCAATGGCATCGCAAGAATCGCCAGACTTGACGCTGTACTTGGAGGTGCACGTGAGCGCGGTGACAGGCTGCAGCAGGCCAGCGATGGAGAGGATCGCGACGAGGGCGGGTAGGAAGTTGAGGATGATGATCATGATGCGCAAAACGTGGAGAGGGGGGATGGTGTGTGAGGAGATGGAAAGCATATCGTCGTTCTGCTTTCCGACTGAGTTGCCCTCAAATCCACCAAAGCCATGCCATGTGCCCGTTCATCGACGGCATGGCAGATCCCCCTTGATTGTCCGTACGGCTGGCTAGCTGAGCGCCAGTTGAGGTTGCCTTGCGCGACTACGATGGGCTCTGCTCGCCATCTTTCGCAGTCGGTGCTCCCTCCGTCGAAGCAGCAGCACATCAGCCGCGGCCTGGCAAACCGCAAGAGTAAGGCCAGGCGGACGTATGATCCTTTAGCGCACTTGGCAATCAAATGCCCCGCGCTTCACGATGAATGCTTTGTGGGCGCAACATTGCATTGCATGAAGCTTTGTAGCCAATCTATGCGCTTACAGCCCCAAGTCTCCGAGGTGAGGTGAGGTGCAACTCGCGCTGACCGGCGGCCAATCAGGCGGTGCTTCTCGCTTTGCAGAGCAACATCTTCTGTTTGGCATTTGGAGTGGTGAATGCGAGTCGCGAGTGCGAGTGCGAGTGCGAGTCGCGAGTGCAAATGCAAATGCAAATGCAAATGCAAATGTGCGGCAAATGTCCGCGGCGCACGGATGGCATCGACTGTGGCTGGCTGCATGCACGCATCACAGCTAGCAACCCATGACACGATCGAGTGTGACACTTTTGCTCTCGCCGCCGCTGTATCGCGTCGGATCTCCCGCGCGCCGACACTCAACACGCACGCATGCACCATGCACTCGTGACTGTAACTGTGACTGTGACTGTGACTGCGACTCAACTGTGACTGTGACTGCTCCGCTGAAATTCTCGCTTTTGAATTGCCAAGACCAGCGCACCGCGAGATTTCGGCACGCATCTGTATAGCGTACCGGTCAGGTACAGCTAGTGTACCCGTACGTACATACTTGCGGTCCTACACTCACACCCACACCCACACCCACACTCACACTCAACACCGAATAAGCCGCGGCCCGCTCGGGAGTGTGCTGCGGGTGCATGCTGGGTGTTCCTGTTCCTGCAGGCAATTAAAGTCGCCGCGGCGCTCGTGGTTTGCCCGCGCGCCCGCCGCCGGACATTTGTGATTGCGCGAGCGAGCGTTGCGGCGGGCGCCAAATTGCTTTGGTGGGACGCTTGCTTGCTGCATGCATGCATGCGCGCTACGAACTCTTCCGTTGTGGAGGAGAGGAGCGGAGGAATCGCGCTGCGCTCCTGTTGGTCATTCACCATTGCATCCGCACCTGCACACTCTCACCACCACACCTACACACACCTTCCCTCTCGTCCCTCATCCCAACTCGCGTCGCACTCGCACGCGGCAGTCATGTCGCGCACCTACGATGACGACTTGATTGGCGACATTCGTCACAACGGTGAGCCATGAGCCATGAGCCAAGAGCCAAGAAGCGCACATCCAACAAACCCCTCCGTGCACGTAAGCTCACGTCAACGCCTCGAACCGCCTCGATGCAGACCAGCCGAGAGCGTACGCCGGCTTGCCGTACTACGAGCGACGGGAGGCAGTGTCGGCGTTCAGCGATGATGCCGCACCACCGCTCTGGCTGTATGAACCGCGATTCGCTCGCCCATTTGTACGTCGCAGGGGCGGTCGCCGGGTGGGGGGAGAGAGAGAGACGATTGGAAAAGCTGTGCTGGTGTTGATGCTGCTGCTGGTGCTGCAGGCTGACCGCGGCCTTCGACTGGTCAACTCCCCGACAGGACATTCTCACGGAGCACGATGCTGCCAGCTGTCTCGGCTGGAACGAGATCGCCTGGCAGAAGCATCACCAGCTGCCATTTCCCTCCAACAACTTTGGGTCCGGCAGCGCGCGACTCGTGGTAGACTCGCTGGATCACGCTCAGCCGGGCGGTTATGGCGACGACTTGTCAAAGATCGAATGGCTGCAAAGACGCTTCGATGAGGTTCCCATCTGCAAGGCAGTCGCTACCATGCGAGCGGACGCGGTGCAAGCGGCCATCAGCGCTGCCCAGCAGGCCATCGATCGGAGCGACTCGTTTGGCTTGGAAGCCCAAAGTGGCCTGGCATCGCTCATGCAAGGCTTTGGCGAGCAGCACAGCGACAGCGACAGCGACACGGCCCAGTGCACGCTGGCAAGTCCAGTCACCGGCGAGTCTGCTCTGCACGTCGCCGCGGCTTGTGCCCAACCCGATCTGCTCCGCGCACTGCTCGAGAGCCGTCTGTACGTGGCAGATGTGCAGGACAAGTCTGGCATTACGCCCCTCATGTACCTTGCCTGGCACTCCAGCGAGCCTCTTCGAGCGGGACGCGTAACGTCGCAGCAGATGCGAGACTGTCTCGAGCTCTTGCTGCAGCACGGCGCTGATGCCAACCTCGTCTGCTTTGGTGGTCACGGCGGCGAAAGGTCGCTTTCGCGCACCACGGCGCTGGGCTGGGCAGCTCGCGCATGGAACGTGGCGTTCATCGCCGTTGCTCGCCAACACGGCTCTTTCGACTTTGACCCGCTCAGCAAGACGCGAGCGACTTCGAGATTTGCCAGCTTGAGACCCTTGCCTCCGTGTGTCGTCGACGAAAGTTTGCGGGCAGAGGAAGACGAGCATGAGAGGCAAGACATGAGTCGTGTATTCACCGAGATGGAGCAGGACGAGTTTGAAGAGCATTTGCGCGGCGTGCACGGCCTCGACATGCAGGAAATGGCGCGCGAGAACGAAGCTGCGTATGGGATCGCACGTCGTCTCGTCGGTCAGAGGTTGGAGCATGTCGGCTTGTGCTTCGTTCGAGCGGCTCACGTGCCTTTTGGACCTGGACCGGGACCGGGACCGGGTGGCGTCGCGCTAGATCCGTCGTCGTCGTCTGTGCAGGCTCCACACTGGGCTTGGGATCATTCGGCTTCGCGATTGCTGCCTGACGGCAACGCCTCCAATCGCGCTCTGGCTCGACGAGATGTGGTTCGGTGGATGCAGACTGTTCGCGAGCTCGTTGCTGGTGGTGCTCGCGTCTCCTTGTTCAGGGACATTGCTGGCGTCTGCGGCAACGTGCCCCCGCCAGAAGCTCTCGCGATGCTGCTCGATCTGTATGCAGAGCAAGAGTCTCTGTCCTCAGCTGCCATCCTCAACCGCCACACCACTCACTTCAATGGCGCGATCGGCTGTCCATGGGCGCTGATCCTAGCCGCGTACGCTGCCAAGGGATGTTCAAGCGATGATTTTCTCGCCTTGGTCTCGCTTCTCGACGCGCGTGGGGCGGACTTTGCCTCGGCCGCAAACTGCTACGTCACGCCGCACGTCGTCAAAGCACATGGTCCGCTCTTCGATTTGTTGAGAGCCATCGACTTGCACCGAGCTGGAATCGAGCTGCCACCCAGGCTTCGGGATGCGTCGAGCGCAACCAAGGATCAATTCTTCAGGACGCAGTATCGGAAGAGGGTGGAAGTGCTCGAGCCAGTTCCGCTACTAGGCATTTTGGTCTACCTCGCTCGCAAAGAGGAGATCAATCATCTGCTCGATGTGGGTGTGCCGGCCGAGGGCCCCACGACGCAGCGGTGGGAATCGTTTGCGAGAACCGCAAATGACTCGACGGCAGACACCATTTACGCACACACACGATCGACGCAATGTTAATGATAGCATGTGATTCTTACGAACTGTTGATATGACGAGCATTCTCGCCTTAAATGCACTGCGATTTGGCTTTCTGGAAGAGCATGAGACCCTTGTTGCAGTCGGCGAGATCGACAACATCCCACGTGGCATCAGACTTGCAAAGCCGCTTTTGTTGTGGAGCTGCGTCGTCCCCTAAAGCTCCTGAGCGATTCTCGCACAGCAGCGAAGCGGTGACTCCGGCGGGCGTTGGGAGCCAGTCGCCATTTTTGGGGCACGAGTTGCGACCTTCTAGCACGCTCCTGGTAAATGAATAATCCTTAGTGTCAAGGTCGACCGCCCAGATCATGCCGCCTCGGAGACCATATTGTTTGATTAGCGCGACCTTCTCCGCGACGCTGCGGGAATCGTCGAAACCGACCCACTGATCGTCAAAGGTGGCATAAGCACCGTCACCGGGGACGTACTTGAACACCTCGTCGCCAGTTGTCAGTCGATCCTTGACGTTGAGGATCTCGACGATTTCAAACCAGCCCATGTAGCCTGCCAGTCCAGTGCACCTACCAGCCGTACCTGGTCCACCCTGAGACCCTGGCGTATTGCGAGTGACGTCTTGAAGCGTCCAAACGCGTCCATAAGCGGGAAGGCCAGCATTGATCTTGGAGGCAGAGACGCCTGCATCCAGGTACAAGTGGATGGCCGAATCGAAAGACCACGTCGGCTTGAATGTATCGTAGACTGGCGCTGTAGAGTCGATGGTCGGATCCCAGTTGCCATAAAAGTCGTAGGACATTAGATTGTACCAGTCGATGTACTCCTGGCAGGCCTTGATGTCGAACAGAGCGACCTTGGCTGGGTCCGCTGGTGCCGCGACAGTGATGAGCAGCTCCGCCTTACCGCTCGAGGAGGCTTCCGATCGGAAAGCCGCGCGCATTTCCTGCAGCAAGGTCAAGAAATTCGCTCCATCCGACGTGCTGCCGCCTCGCGAAGTGTCTCCCACGTACTGAAGACAGCGAGGGGTGTGAGCATCGTAAAGCTGGTGACGTTTGCTCAGCACAGACTCACCTCCCAGTCGAGGTCAATGCCGTCAAATCCAAGCCTACGACACCAGTCGATGCAGCTGTCGATGAAGATTTCGCGATTCGATCGGGTGGAAACAAGCTGCGAAAAGACTTGGGAGTAGTCGATTCCGCCAGTGAACCTGCCAGGCCCATCGGTAAAAGTCCAACCACCAAGAGAGAGAGAGGTGCGCGAGCGAGGGTTGTTGGACTTCATCCAATTGTTGAGGCGCTTCGAGAGGTCCTCATCATCGAGCTCGTGCGGGATGATGGTGAAGTCTGCGGCCAGAGGCGCGGTGGTTAAGGAGCAGGAAGCGGGATGCAGGAGCAGCACGACTCACTCGTGTTTGAAACAAAGGCAAAGGCGTAGTTGATGTCTGCAATGCCATCGAGCGTCAACTGGTAGTGCCGCGAAACACGCATCTTGGAATCACGTACGTGTAAAGAGGAAAGGGTTGATGTTTTCGGGAAGATGCTTGTCTTCCTTCTTGCACGCAGGAGTACCTGGGTCTTCGCCGTAGCTGAACGATCAAAAGGCGTGAGCCAGCTTAGCGGGCCACTCGCGACGACGTGAACATCACTGCTCGATTTGACTCACTACTGTGCCCAGCTCGACCAGTAACCCACCATCTCAAACCCATTGAACACGCCATCGGGAGGTCTGTAAAGCGATCCCACATCGATATTGGGCGGCTTCGGGCCTTTCGGAGGCGGTGGTGGCCCGTCGTCGATGCAATTCTACGACGCATACGTAAGCGCAAAGTTCGTGAGCTGGCGGCCTCTCGGCCAAGCTGCAAGACGTCTCACTGATTGACAATTCTTCGACGTGAGGCAGTACTCGTCGGTCGAGCCTGCAGCGAGTCGTCAGCTTTGTCGTCCCATCGGCACGCGATGATCCGCACTCACCACAGCTGCCGTACTGGCTACAACACAAGCCCTGTGAACACAGCGCGTTGCCAAAGCGAGCGCCGCAATTCTCTTCAAGGCGCGCTCACGGGTCAGACAACGACGGCTGATCAGGCCAGCGCAAGTGCCTACTCACGAGCATGTGCACCTAGCACACAGAGAGTAGCGAGTGCCAACGACAGCGTACGCAGCAGCATGGTGGATGATAACGATCAAGAGGGTGATGTGACGGAGAGTGAAGGAGGAGGCGCGGATCGTTTGGACGAGAGCGAAGTGTAAGTGTTCTTCTTCTCTGGGCGCGCCCTCAGGCCAACCTCTGAAGATGACTACGCCGCTTCAGATTTCTCTGCGCGACTCTTACGCATATCCCGTTGCAAGACCTCGCAGTGGAGGCGCCTTCGCCAATCGTTGACTGTCTGCGCGGGTCTGCTATGAAAGCTCCCTCTCCCCCCCCCCTCCCTATCTCTTGGTATGGGGAGCGGGTGTAGAAGCGTCCCACCAAATTTGCGCGTTTCAGTTTGCCCGAAGGCACCGCGCGGTCCGCCATGCGCGCGCGCATGCATTCGGATCTGCGCCAAGGCCAATTTGCTTGCCGATTGAGCGCGATCGATCCGAAATTTCTTTTCTTCCGTCCACATTAAGCGCCCACTCACATTTGCCGCCGTCGGACATATGGACCTTTGAGAGCGGGTATTCCTGGCATGGCGCGAAGAGGTGGTGTGGACAAGGAGGGAGGGTGGGGGCGACGTGTGTCGTCCGAACAAGCGCTCTGGGTTGGCCGCTCGATGCTATGCGTATCCTGCGACTCGCACAAAAAGGCGTGTGTGCCGAACACAAGACTCGCGACGGCCGCCTGGAGGCGAATGCGCGGAGGCAAAGGAAAAAAAATCATATGGCTATGATTGCATCTGCGACGCACACCGCGTTATGTATCCCGCGAGGTCGCTTTCGACTCGTGACTGCGACGAATAAAGTGTGGATCGATCGTGGCCCGCTGATTGTCCTTGAAGGAGACCATCTCACCCAACACTCACGTCGCTTGTCGCAAAGATGCGTGCGACCGTTTGCTTTATCGCGCTGGTCCTAGCATTGCTGGCCAGCGTCGTCAGCTCCAGAGCGGTAGACCATGTTGCCCATACCGCGCGGCGGCACTTTGGCAGAGCGGGCAGTCTACGAAAAGCCCTCGCCGAACGCCAAGATGCAAAGAAATCGATCATCTCGCCCAGCAACAGCTCTTCCGAATTCTCCAATACCAGACACGGCGCGGTGCACGGCAGCGCGATGTTCAAGCTGAGCCCAAACAAGAAGCGCGAGGTGTTGAAAGGTCCAGGTGCAGGCAAGCAATTCGTCACCATCTTTGATCAGGACGGCGATGGTCTCGTCTCGTTGACCGAATTGCAATTCGGTCTAAACTTTGCTTGGCGTGACCAGCAAGAAGCAGACACCGCGCGCCGTGTCGTTGATCTGCCGAGCCCAGAAGACGTCATCAAGCACGGCGACACGGATGGCGATGGAGCGCTGAACAGTGACGAGGTCCAATTCTTGCTTGACCAGACCAGACGAGCTAAAGACGGAACGCCGCGGGACTGCAGCGTGATCGAGGAAAAGGTAGCAAAATGCAAGTCTCGTCATGTGCTTCGTTGCGGAGGTGAGGCAAGCAACGTCGCTGAAAGCGACCACCGAAAGACTGTCGATTAACTTGGCCGCTCTTTGCTCTCCCTCAGGCTACGTCAATTTGGCGGAAAATGCGTGCCACCTGGGCTACGGGCAGCAGCGGGTCGACTCTTGCATTATGAATTCGTCGTGCGAGAATGTTTGCGCATGCATCGACAAGGTCGCCAAGAGTGTGGGAGCCAATGCCGAAGGCAACGTCACGTCTACGTCGTCAATGTCGAATTCCGCAGCTTCTACCGTAGGCGCAAGCGCAATCGCTTCTACTGCCATTTCTGAGATAATGAGCAGCTCGACCGCATCAGCAACAGCCTCTATTGCCACGGGCAACCATTCCATCTCGGAGACGCACCAGCACGAAAAACGTGAGTCAAAGATTCGCACTACACCGCACTTCATGCTACTCCCAGCTGAGCACGAGAGTTGTCCTTCAGGACTACTTCTTCCCATCTTCTTTGGCCTCGTCCTCGTTGAAATCGGCGAGCTGCTGACGTTTGCGCTCGCAGAGATTGTCCGCAGCGCGAATGAACTCGTCGCGGCGGATTCGGTATCGCGCTTCCTAGACGTCAAAGTCTGGGACCCAGACTCCGGCAACCAACCTCCGAGCTGCGCAACCTACATCTACTGGTCGCAAGGATGCGGCGCCATCGGCTCCGGTACTGCCAAAGGTTGCAAGCCCGACGGCGGTCGACTTTACGGCAAATCGTGCGTCACCCACTTCAACAAGGGCTCCAAGGGTGAGTGGTCGCCGCTGCATCGTGGGAAAGTCCGCGCTACGAGCGAGCAGCGCAGCACAGCGCAGCGCTCAAGTCACATACCACCTGCCCATAGGATGCGGCTTCCTGAAGCTCGGCTGCAAGTCTCTGTGTTTCGCCACGAATACGGCAGGCTGTGGTTGCGACTTGTTCGACTATGAAGAGTTCGACGATAAGCAAGTGAGTGACGGCAGCAGCACAGTGCATCGCGGCGCTGACTGGTGCAAGCACCCTGCTGCTGCAGTTTCCAAACCACGTGTACGCTTCGTACAAGGTGGATCAAGTCAGCGAATGCGCCAAAAAGTGCACTGCCGACTCCAGATGCGTAGCGTTCGAGATTCCGCCGCTGCAAAAAGATATCGACACTTGCTTGCTAAAGGATGGCGGAGACGATGCCATCACGCTCAAAGGCGTCACCACCTTTGTCAAGATCGGCTTGCGAAACGGCGGAGAAGAGGACTTTTGCGACATCAAAGCCGATCGCGGCTCCGACCTGCCCTTTGGCGATGATTGGGGCCCAGGTTCGCCCTTCAGCAAACGAAGCGACTTGTCCGATCGCGACGCGTCCTCCTCCTCCTCCTCCGTCGAGCGAGCTCTCGACCCCGAAGGAAAGAAGCCGCATGATTTGGCATTCACCTATCTCGTTGTGAGCCCAGCCCAGCAGCGTCCAAGCGTCCAAGAGCTGATCCGCACGAATTGCGATATGTTGCTGATCTGATGCCCCCGGTCTGTTGGCGTCTGTGGCGCAACAGGTTCAAGCGCTCTGGGCAGCGTTGCAGCGAATGTACGCCCGTGGTGAGATGCGCGGCGACCCTTTTCTGCACTCGGAAGCCGACAACATGTGGTCGACCATCCAGACGCCGGATGTGAGGCCGATCGGCGATCCCACCCTTCCGCGCAACATCAACCGCGGTACGGCCGAGCCCATCGCGAATCGCAATGGCGGACGTTGGAGCTACCACGAGATCGTGCAGCGCATCGTCAACGTGCATCGACAGCTCATCAACGCCGGAGGTGTGCAGCCAGTGCTGGACAGCAATGCAGCTGGTTTCAACAACGTCTTTCCCGCTTCCCTGCGCAACATTCTCATCAACAATGAAAACACTGTGAGGAATGCGGTGAATGGCCAAGGCAACACCAACTGGTACCACCAGCGCACGCTGGCCACAGGCAAGTCCATCGACCCCGTGACGGGCATCGTCGTGCCTTTCGACGCCAATGTCAACTTTTTCCAACGCGGCTTCGTCGGTCCCCTCACCCTGGAAGCGGCATTCATTCTGGCCACGCAATTGGCAGGCGTGGATTACGCCAGGGTGCAAAGGAGCGCCAAACGGGCCAACTTGCAGCACCGCGGTCTGGGAGAGTTTAGCACCAGCTACATCCTCGGCAGGGTGCAGAACGCCAGAGCACTGCCAGAGGATGGCTGCATCGGTGAGTTCGCGGTGCGCGGTGCGCGGTGGAGAAGGCTGAGCGATGCGCGCAGAGTAGAGCCAGTGCATGCGAGAGGAGGAGGAGGAGGAGGAGAAGGCTGACGAAACAAATTGCGCCAACTGCTTCGATCGCGGCCGCCACGATGCGACGTGATGGCAGGCGTGCCCATCAACACGACGACGGATCGCAATTTGGGACGAGGGTCGATGAATCAACAAGTGCCCAACGATGCGTACGCCGATGCTGGAGTTCAGATTGCCCTCGAGCTGGTGAGTCGCGGTGCGGTGCGGTGCGGTGCGGTGCGAGAGGGGGGCGGAGAGCATGCATGGACGCGGAACGCAGACGGAATGCTACGCGCTGCGTTCTCTCCGACGAATGTGAATGTGAATGTGAATGTGAAGCTGACGCTGTGCCCATGCCACGCAATACGCGTTACCGGTCCTTTCGATCCACGTGATGCGCGCACGCACGCACGCACGCACGCAGTCTCCCGATGAAGGCGATGCGCAGCAAAATGTCCTTCTCTTCGTATCGCACTGGACCGATCCCAGAAGGTGAGCAGCTTCTGCCGCGGGGCCAGTCACGAGTTGCAGCCACCGCTGATGACAGAACCCTTGATTCGTGATTGCCTTGCACGCACGCACGCACGCCCACGCCCACGCCCACGCCCTCACGCACGCACGCCCACGCACGCCCACGCCCACGCCCACGCCCCCACGCCCACACGCCCCCACGCCCACGCGCAGCTACATCCAAACCACGCGCGGCAATCCGCTGGCCAATCCGTCGTACGCTCAATCGTACGAGTCGCAAAACATTCCCTTAGCCCAGAGCGACCCGGCCACTGCGAACACCGCCGCGCGACCAGCGCGCAACACGCGAGCATTGGCGCACGCCCACGTCGCCATCCTATCGCGATCCGAGTGGCAAGCATATCGCAACAATGGCGGCCTGCCACCTCGCTACGTCCAAGTCGGCAATTTCCACTTCTACCTCAACCCCGAAGATGCTCCTGGTCAGCTGAGGAACAACAATCAGGGCGGCGGCGCCAACGATGGTCGCGACGAGCTCAGAAGATCCTGGGCAGAGGAGGAGGAGGAGGAGGAGGAGGAGGAGGAGGAGGAGGGCGGTGCGACGTGGAAGCAAGTGAAGGAGCAGGAGGAGTTCGACGACGGCTTGAAGCGAAGGGCACGCGCGTTCCCACCTCAACCGAAGCCGAGCGATGGACAGGCGTTCGGCTTGGGCAAGCGCATGCTGAGCAGGTTTGCCAGGTATTCGCGTCCACAGTGGCCTGCCTTTTGGCGACATTGGCAGCAGCGGGGCGGCGCAGCAGGCAGAGACGCATCACCAGCCATGCTTGGTCGCCGCGTGGATCTGTGATGTCGAGATGGGCTGGACTGGGATGTGCGAGTGCGAGTGCGAGTGCGAGTGCGAGTGGATCAAGGGAATGCAAATGTGATTCTGATTGTGAATGTGCTGCACGCGCCAGGCAGGCTTGTTTGCTCGTGGGGTCATGAGTCGTGAGTCGTGAGTGTTGGTGTCAAAAAGGTGTGAGCGCACAAGCGCGCAGGACTACAAAAGCACGCGCCGCTCGCACTCCTTCGCTTGCTTGCTTGCTTGCACGCACGCAGCCCAAAGTGCAGGCGCGTCACGGTGGGGTGATGAAGATGCGTGGCAAAAAGAGGCGTAGCTCGGAGCGGTTTCGATCCGCTGACCTTTGGGTTATGAGCCCAACGTGATAACCCCTACACTACCGAGCTGTCCGACCGAGTGTGACAATAAGTGATTCATATACTTTTTACCAATTAAACGCATGCAGATCAGGAGCGTAACCCTCCAGACTCAAATTCTTGACTCGCGATTTTCTAATTGTGCCACTCAAAATGGTCACCCAGAATATTCGGCACGTGTTCGGGCCTCGTTGCACCCTTTCTTCTCACGAACGCGTAGCACTGCGCCACAACTTTTTGCAGCTCCGACGCCAATTAAGATCCGCGCCAGAACACGGGCATTCAGTCAGCAGACACGTGATGCTCGATTCGATTCACCACTACTCAGATTCGATTCAAGATTCACGGTCCTCTTTCTCAATCACATTCTTGATTTCACATTCAATTCCCATTCAAAATTGACGCGCGATCGCAGGCTGCCAGAAGAGTCGCCACTCGTGACTGCGTGCAAGGAGCGTGCCCCGCCACTCGGGCTGATTCAGATTCGTGATTCTTGATTGGACGCACAACAGCCACACGTGAGCAGCAGCAGCAGCAGCATCAGTCGATCTTAATTCCCGATTGCGGAGATGCGAATCTGAATCACGAACGCCGAGATCGTGATTGGCGAATTGAATGTGCGATCGATGATGTGCCTGCCTGCCTGCCTGCCTGCCCCTCACTCATACTCATTCGCCTTTCCGACTCGGCCACATGTTGTGTATTGAATTGAATTGAATTGAATTGAATTGAATTGAGCGCATCGTCTTTTTCTTCCTTTCGGGCCTCTGAACCTTTCATGCGCGCGCGCGCAATGCAGGATGCCTGCTGCCTGCTGCTTGCTGCTTGCTGCTTGCTGCTTGCTGCTTGCTGTCTCGGTCGACCGCACGCAACTCTTGACTCTGACTCACGACTTGACTCTGACTCCACCCGCGACTCGCGACTTTAGAGAGTTCCCGCTCCCGCGTGGCTACAACTGTTGCTGTTGCTGTTGCTGTTGCTGTTCTGCTGCAAGGCACCCCTGCTGATCGGCGTTTCGGGGCGACGCCATGGCCTCGCGATTTTGCTTCTGTGCGCTGCACCTGCACTCATGACTTGCACGCTGCACGCTGCAGCAGCTGTGCGCACGACGCTAAGAGTCGCGCAGCGCTGCTGACCCGCGACCCACGACCCGCGACTCACGACTCTTGACTCACAGTGACTGCATGTCCACACATCCACACACGCAAAGGCGAAGGCGAAGGCGAAGGCGAAGCAGCTGCTGCGTGGGCCTTTCTCCATTCATGCGTCGGATGTCTGACTTGTTCATCGCTACTCCCTACTCGCTACTCGCGACTCACCTGACCCGTCTGTATTCGCTGCCACCGCGATGACCTGCTCTCCGCCAAGCCCAAGCAATGCCTTCGCCGGCGTCCAAGACAACTTTATTCAAAGCGGGCGAGTGACCGGTTTGAGTCACTGACACTCGTGACTGCGTCTTGTGAAGCGAGCGCCCTTTGGCAGCTTGATGCTTGACGGTGCGTGCACCCAATCAGGACGTTGGGCCCAGTCGGTCGAGTCGAGTTCAACCATTCGAAGCCTGCGGTGTTCCACGCAGCATCCATCACACACAAACTCACCCCCCGCGGCCCTGCCTCTCCTCACCGCGAACCCTCACCTTGCCCCTCCCTGCTGGTCCCCATTCGATCACAGGTCTTCCCAGCATGGCTACCCCACCTGCTCATTCCTTCACCCCCGAACAATTGGCCGCCCTGACGGTGGAAGCGGCCAGGCATGGTACGCCAATCTCCTACGTGTCCTGCCTTTGCCGTGAGTCAGCTCAGCTCAGCTGAGGCTTTGCGACGCTTGGTAGACGTGAGACTGACGATCCGAACGAAACAACTCATTCGCCTTGTTGCTCTGGCCGCGCGCCGGATGACAGTCGGTCTGATCCTTGGAGACTGGTTCGGTGCGCTGGACTTCGACTTTGCGCTGCTGAAAGAGTCTGGGGCCAGGACGCTGCGAAGACGCAAGGCTGCCATCGCCTACTTCGTCGCCCGATCGTGCGGCGCCATCGGTGTGGGCTTCTTCGTCGTCATGGTCTCTGTCGGCGATCGCAAAACGGAGGTTTGCAATGTCCTCATCCGTTTTGCCCCCGTCTTCAACGGTTTCGCCACGTCTGCCTCGCAATTCCTCTTCATCGGTCGCGTCGTCGCCCTGTGGCCAAATCCCAGCGTCAAGTGGGTCACCATGGCTGCGTGGATCATCGCTTCTCTCTCTTGGATCTCACAAGAAGTCGCTACAGAGAACCGTCAGAATCCTTTCGGACTGCTGCAGTGCTACCTTCCGCGTCTCTCAGGTGAGAGCTTGACGCTTGACCTCATCGCGCGACGCTCACGCTCTGACACACACACCACGCACACCACACACACATGGTGGTGATGGTCACGAACAGGCTTGGCGCAAGTCCCGTACTGCTTCGCAGCAGCATACGACATCCTCATCTTCACCCTCACGCTGCTCGGCTTCCACAGGCAGGGCAAGCTGAACGTTTTCAGAAGGGGACCGACGGACAGCAAGATCGTGCACCGACTGTTCATCACCACCTTGATCTTCTTTTTCATCATCATCGGCTTCCATATTGGCGTGATCATCGGCTTCTGGACGTCTACGACCCCGTATGACACGGTAGTCATGGCACCTGTCCACACTGCAGTCAGGTGCGTGGCGTGCTTGGGTGTTAGCGTGGCCGCACACTGCGACTCTTCATACCCACATGACCTCCTCCTCATCCTCGCTTCTATTCCCGCAGCGTCGTCTTGTCCTGTCATTTGTTCATGAATCTGCGCCAGCTTGCATCGGGAACCTCTCCAGCGCAAGGCTCTGGCAGCGGGCAGGGAATCGTTTCGAACGGCAGCGATCGACGACGCGGCAGCCGTGCACAATACGCCGGTGTGGCCGACGATCCCGAGGTACGTTTGGGCATTACGAAAGGGCTGATCGCTGGATCTTGATCTGATCGACGCTTGCCCTTTTGCAGTCTGGACGAGGCGGTATTCGCCTCCAGACGACAGTGTCGCGACGATCGCAATTTGCTTCTCCGCCTGTCTTGTCGGAGCCGACGAAAGCGTTCACGTGGGCCAACACCACGCACTGGTCAGGACCCATCTCGCTCACTACCGAAATAACACCTCCCAGCTTGAGCTCGAGCCGCCCATTCGCCGAATCATCCATTGAAGCGCACGGCTGGACGAAAGAACCGCAATGAAAAAGCCGAGTGTAGCGGCATCATTTCGCCATTTCTTGGCCACAAGGCAATAGCATTCATATCATACCCGCAGTACCTGACATGATGATAAAGCCAAGTGTCGCGGCATCATTTCGCCATTTCTTACTACAGTGCAATAGCATTCATACCCGCGATACCTGACATATGTGTTGTGCTTAGTTCCTGGTCTTAGCAGCCCCATGCGCGCTGATACGTGACAACTTCGTCACTTTCCGACCCTCGTCCACCGGAATGCCAACAATGCGTCTCGGAGCAGAGCATGGCTCTACAGCGCAAAGTTGCGACAGGTCATCAATCCCGGGATGCCATACAGACCCGTCACCAACATCGTCTTTCTTTGCCTGTCCCAAACAGCAGTGGTAGAAGTCTTTAGACCTTGCAATCCTCCATTGTTTTGCTTAACCGTCCCTGCGCCTTGGTATAACGTCCGCACCCCAAAGCCATTCTGATTCTTCTGAACACCTCGCTTGGACACAGTAAGCGGCGCACCGCCATCCACATCTGCCTCGCGATCGGCATCCGTATTTGAGCCAAGGTAGGAGACTTGGACGGCCCAGGAGCCCGCCTTGTTGACTGCATCATTGCGCGGATCTTTTGCTGCGTTGATCAATGCCAAGCCACTCGGATGACCAGCAGCTGTAATAACACTGTTGTCCATCTTGACTGGCGATGTGGCATCTGAGGGCACAGAGCTGCTCTGTGCAGGCGACCACATGATGTTGTCGACGGTCATGGGCAGATACACTCTCGCTTTCTCCTTCAGCAGCTTGCGGTCGTACCACTCTGCGCCGCGCTTGGCATCGAAAAATAGCACGGCTGGAGACTGACCCGAAGCTACGGCCAAAGTGGAGCCTCGGGGCGATAGTGCGATACCGTTGGAGTAGATGATGTCGCGAATGACGATGCGCGCTCCCACCAAGTCAGTCGGCGAGGCAGAAGAGTCTGTGAAATTGACATGGCTGACCTATCAACAGAGAAGCGGACCGCACATCAGCGTTGCACAACTGAATAAGAGGGACAGTGCAAATACTCGCCCAAGTCAGTGCAGGCGCAAGGACAGTCTCCAACATGGGCAGCGTGTTGGTCGCAATTGCAGTCCGGAAGGTCGCTGCCGCTGCAGCAGCAATGACACCTTTGCTGGCAGGATAGAGCATCTCGATGGTGCTCTGCAGTTGATCTTGCGGTGGGGCGTGGTAGGCAAAAAAGTGATCTTGCGTTACCAGGAATTCTTGAGCGGAGAGAGCGACAATCGAGTTGGGCGTGTGGGTTGCCAGCGGATGTGAGATGCTTCGCACATGCTTGGCGCGCCAGCCAGATGACCGCAAAGAGACATCAAAAACTTCGATGAAGGAGCGGGCACCCGCCGCATTGACCACAAATGTACGGAATTGATTGGGTGCAAGACGCTGGGACAGAGCAGAATGTAAAGGGGAGGACAAGATTGCTCTCAGTCTGCAACTGTAAACATTGCTGAGCCGTGCTCGGCGTGTTCAACTCACAAGAGTAGAGCTGCCCAAAGGTTTGAAGTCGCCAGAGTCAGGGTAAGCGTCAAAGGGTATGATCTGCGCGCTTCCAGCGCCTTGTCCGGAAGAGTAGTCAATGAGCCACATGGCGCCTCTGGACGTTGAGCTGCAACGCGCGATTCATATCAGCACTGCGCTCGAGCAGCAAGAGCAGCGCAATTACAAAGGCATCGACTCACTTTGCGAGCGGGCCAAGTAGAGTGTTCCATTGGTTGCGATTCTGATCGCACGTCACCAGCGCCCAGCCTTGTAGCTCATCAGACAGCAACTCGACGTTCTCGCAGAATTCGAGACGCTGCTGCGCGGGATCTCTCTGACCAGATCGGTGGTAGGGATCCGGAGCTGAGGCGGAGAGGTCAGCACAGCTAGTGGAGGAGTTGTTGGGCACCCAAAACGGCGGCAGCGTTGGCGTCGATGTTTGAAAAGCAATCCACGCTGGCGAGAGCGAAGGCGGAATTCCACCAAGAGAGCGCAAGCAGTCCTCGTTTGCGTCGGTCAAGAAACAAGGCAGCTGAGCGTGCGCAAACGTCAGCGCAGAGAGGCTTGCGCACGCATAGAGGATGTGAATGTGGGCCTGCAAACGCATCGTTGACGAGGACTGTCACGACAGCGTAGTGTGCTGATACCATTCGATGTCTCACTCTTGTGATGTTTGAAGAAAAGGGTGAAAAGGACTCACATGCATTCTGTCTTGCGCTTCTTCTTATATGTGCTTGAGCGCAACAGGCAGCCTCGTATCATTCAGAAAGTCAAAGTACCCCGCATTTTCGCATCGCATTGCATCACCCCACTCCATGCAAGCCGCCTACTCTGCTACTTGAATTCGTGGCTTGCAGATGATCTTGGTTGCGTTGGCAACTGATGCAGCACCTGACAATGGTGTCGCAAAGCAGAACAGCCGTTGCAGTCTGAGTGCGTAGTGATGAGCCAACCCTCAGCTTCTGCAAGATTTGCCTCATCTACCCGCCCTTGCCGCTCTTTTCTGCCGGCACCACAACTTCTCCTCCGCATCATATTGCCTTACTCGCTTGCGTCTCGGCTGCGCGTAAGTTGCACGTGACCCGCAAGACGTGCCGCATTGATTGTTGCCGGGCAACAGAGACTTTCAGGCACCGCATGATCAGCAAGGAGCTTGCTATCCGGCGCAAAGCGTTCAGATGGTCATAAGGCTTCACCTGGTGGGCTGTATGCAGATGAACAACCACTTGTGATTGGAGGATGCCATTGACCGAGTGGCACTGCTCTCGTGAGTGAGGCTGTCAAGGGCCATCTCACGCTCAGATCACCATGTATAATGGATGTATTGAGTCAGGAGGTGAGACAAGCGTACATGCATGAGATAAACGCGTATGTGTGTATGCGCACGTGACAGGCCAGGGCCAGCCCTAATTGCTAACCCAGCATCACTCACAATCTGGCACCAACCACCAGCCCATTGGACTGCAAATCACAATGAAGCCTTGCGCTTCAAAGAGGCATGCTGGGAAGCAGCACGCAGCAGCCCTGGCCTGCCCCTCAGGACCAAAGGATATCAAGCACCTTTTGAGCCTTGAGGAATCCTTGAAAGCTGCCCAACAAGTCTGCAACCGGCTGCAAGAGCGTGAGGATGTCAAGGCAACAGTCAACAGCAGGAATTTTCTTCAGAAATTTGTTAAGAGCGCCACTGCCCATGGCAAGCTCTGCTGTTCCACTATTGCCGACCAATCTCGCAGGGTAAAGGCAATTGGATTGCAAGATGGGAGAAGCATGGCGGAGGAAGATGGTGGTGGGGTCTACGAGGGCCTTTTCTTTGATGAAGAAGGAGAGCCAACTCACCGCTACACCGGCATGACCACCAACTTTCCCTGCCGTTACCAAGAGCACATTGTTGCTTGCCTGTACTCACTGTTGGTCCACTACGATGCTGCTCGAGAGGCAGAGCACTTGCCATTGTCAGCAAGGGACAGTACAACGACTCTGAGTGTGCCCATATGCTCGGATGTCTAGAGTTCATATGGACCATTGTACTTGGAACCTGGCAGGGCAGCAAGGAGTACAACAAGATTTGAGGTGAAGAATTTCCTTCCCCTGGAATCCTTGGCGTCAATAGCAACAACTGCTCCAGTATACAGCATGTGGTGCTCACTGGCCACAAGACAACTGCTGCCAGAGCTTCTGTGCTCAACCCTTCCCTCTCCCCTCACTTTGCGGCACTGGTCGATGCAGAGTGGTGAGTCTTGGCGCGTACGGCATGAGATACGCCTACAACATTCGATTGTATCTCATGCCTTGCTCTTTGGGCCATGGACAAGCTCAAGCTGAGGCGCGCAGCCGTACTGAAGGCCACCAACAACGTTGCCCCTTACCTCGCCGGCGTTCCTGCCAATCAGCTCACTTGTTGCCGTTCGCGACCGCCTTTTCCCCTTCCCCAACCCCAACATGGTACCGCCTGAGGAGCTCGACATCAATGCTCGTGCTTCCGGGTCCGGCAGCGCATAAAGATCTTGCCCTCCTCCGACCCTGTATGCCAAATACACCCGTGCAAAGAAGTTTATGCTCGTGGCAATGTTCTCTGCCCGCATGGCATGCCAAGGGCGCCCGTGATTTGTGATTCTGATTCATGCAATCATGCGTGCCAGTCAACTAAGATACATGTATTTGCGCGCTCCCAGGACTAGGAAGCTGACAAGGCGTTTGGAGATGTCTGCTCATCTTGGGCAGCGTTGGCAGGAGTCTTGCGTTTTGAAAGATAAGGGGTCAATCCTGCTGCGCATGTCGTTGAGCGCTTCAAAGTATGAAGCAGGAGTGGCAGCGCCCAGGTTGCGACTAATCTCAAAAGCAGCGTTGAGAATGGCAATTTGGCGCTGCCTGAGATTTGCTGTGCAAACAAACAGAATGAGCCACCAATCCATAATGAAGGAGCACTTTCCATCTCACCTCTGGGTGCATTCATGTAAGTTGAAAGCGAGCTAAAGTTTGTGTCAATCTCTTCATCCCCCCTGATTTGCAACCTGCGTCGCTTGTGCGGCGTGGCTGAGGGTGAAGATGATGAAGACCCATATTTGCTCACACTCATCAGACCTGCACTGATGAGAGCACGATTGTTGTGAATCAGCGTGGCTGCATTGCGCTGTTGCAGCATCTTGTCCAAACTCTCAGCACAAGCACCTTCCTCAATCTCCCAGTCGACCCTTGGCGGTAAGGCCGCAAGGCTGAACGACGGATCGAGTCATCTGCAGCTCAAAGCTGGAAACATTCTTCCAATGACGCAATTGGCTTCTTATGTCCTCCCTCGTATTTGAGCACGAAATCAGTTCAGTAGAATCCTTTTGTAGGTCAGCATTGCTGTTTTTGTGACAGCTGCATTGAGCTTGGTGAATCCTGCATTGCGCCAAATTTACTTGCCGTCTGTCTTGTTTTCAGCCGCTCCCATGCAAGCGCACCACTAACGCGCGTCATTGCTAGGCATGTCCAATAATATGCAATCTTTCAAAGCTCATTGATGGCGCCATGGACACGTGAAAGTCTGTTTTGGAGCAATTGGAGGTTGTGACTACTTGTGACGCAATGATACTTGATTCCGATTAGAATCTGTGGGGTCAAGAGAATGCTCGGCCTTGCGCGTAGGTCTGCAAAGAACATTGCCTTGATTCTGCAAAAATTGACATTGAGCAATTTTGGCCAGCTCGTGAAGTTCGAAAATGAAAGGAGCCACTATTTGGTAGACGGTTTGGGCTATTTGGTCACCAGACTCGTCGATGGGCCGAAATTTGCGACAAGGATCATGTACAGCAACTGAAGAGTCAAACAGCTATTCGGGAACAGACAGGGCCAACGCCAGGAAAATCAAGGTCGTTCATTTCTGGCGTCGAATGCAACGGTATCCCAAGCAACGTTTAATCGCAAGAACCCCACACTTTTGCATATCGTCATCGGAGTCTCTGGCAAGTGTTTGCCGATGCGTCACTATCTGTTTGTGTTTCGACGATTGAATCTTTTCGGTGTGCCAGCTGTGTCGGTACAGTGCCGGACTGGCGATGGACGTCTCGCGAAAGCGAAAGTTCACAAATAGGGACTGTCGTGGCTGTATTGTAATGTCCCGACCACTATCACTGACATTCGCCCCTCTTCCGCTGTTGTTCTGCAATAATTGATCTGCATGTTTGCACCATGGGGAAGAAAATATGAAAAAAAAAAAAAAAAAAAAAAAAAAAAAAAAAAAAACCAAACAAAAATGTTTCTGAGGGTCCAGCGTATGAATGGTTCACGTTCAGTGAACGGAGCCATTGCATTCGGGAAAAACTCGGTGCCTCCAAGCTAGCTTCATCTCTTTGATCTGCCAATTGCGAGGCAAAATTTTATCTGAGTCAAGTTCAGCGGGCGCGGCGCACGACTGTTGTGATAAACGGCAACAAATGAGCAGTCACACAAATAACAGCATCCGCTCCACACGATCTGGCACGGCGCGTGTAATCGAGTCCTCAACTCACAATTAGAGGGAGTTTTGCGACCCTTCGACGAGAACATATGCTGGGAAAATGCAATAGCACTGATATCGTTCGCAAGTAACGCTGTGCTTTTCCTCTCTTAGCTAAGCGCTACTGTATGGAGCGGAACGACCCCATTACACCTGCAAAGACTGTTCAAAGTCTGTCTAATCTGACACGCGTAAAGGGTAGGCACTCGCGGTTTTGAATAATTGTGAGCGCAAATCTCACCCGTCAGTCCCGTTATGCATAAGTTTACTCGCCGTGCGATCGAGCAGAGTCTCCCAGATGTAGTGGAATTCTCCGTTCTTGGGCGGCAAACGCCTCCATAGTGGTGCAGAAACATTCGGAGACCGCCATCTCTCACTTTTGCTTTTGTCCATCTTCGCGCGTCACAAGCATTCTGAAGCGTCTTGATACTCCTTTCGTCAAGGTCACCAAGCATCACTGCCCAGACTCAGGTCTGGGATCAAGACACCTGTAGGGACATGCCGCGATTTTTTGTACTACTTGGCGCTTGTGTGAGGCGTTGAGAGGTCGCCGAGCCCGCTTCTTTCATGTGTCTTGGTGGAATTTGATGGCACCATCAATATTTCTCCAGGAACAATTCGCTCCTGAGACAACTTGCTGTGTCATCCATTCAGAAAAGTCTGGAGAACGGATCGAAGTGACGGGATGATTCCTGCGTGGGCTTCTGATCTGATCGACTAGCATGCAAAAACTAGACGGGCGTTTGTTGCGCGTCAGCATCAAGAAGAGTAGCGCGCCTAGTTTATTCGCGCAAAATTTCACGCGACCTCCCGGTCACAACATGCTTTGCCGCATGCGAAGTCGACGACTAGTGCAAGATAACAATTTAGATAAAGCCCCGGCACAGGTCACCGAAAAGACAAAATTTTTCGATTTCCTGAGGTCTCGCGTAATCGCGCGCGGCTTCTCTCAGCAGATCCCTCGAGGTGTCGAGAAAAGATGGCGGCACAAACGCGTGTGCCGAAGCTGCTTACGACATCGGGCTTTTGTCTGCTAGGAGTGCTGTCTACACCGCATCCATGGGCTTCGGACTTCACTGCGCCGCAATGTCCTTGGCAACATGATTGCTCGCCAATTGAAATATCTTCAATGCAAAAGACATGTGCTTGACTTGCATTTTGTTGATGTGAAATTCTCATGTGATAAAACACGCAATTCTGTGTCAGACGTCTTGAAGCTGAGCTTGGTAGAAAATCACATTTCTTTCCTCATGAAACGCTTTTACCATTCTCCGAAAATTGATTTCATACAGATCTTTCGTGCTGGCTCAGATTACGACGAGAAACCCGCGAATTAACACAGCTCTTTCGTGATCGCTGGCCCAGATTACGGCGAGAAAACCCGCAAATTCACACACCAAATTGCTTGCATATTGCTCGTGCAATTGCTTGAATGGGCGATCGACTCCGAGACGCCAATTTTGAGTAGTTTCGGCATTTCGTAATGAATACCCGACCACCGGTGATCAAAAGTTCAGGCAAATTTGTCGCAGTGAAAGACGATTGCCGCTGTTCGCAGGCTCTTGTCCCTGGTTGACGCCCAAAAGAACTTTTGTGACGCCATGTATGACTGCTGACTTGGAGACCTAGGCAGCGCGTGATAAGTAGACTAGGCTTGTGTGCCGCACGTGGCCATACACACCTGAGTGAGCCCTTTCGATGTCGTCTGCCGCGAAGCCAAGCAGAGCAAAAGCTGCGCATGGACCTTTGTAACAGGAATCGAAGCAGCTCAAAGGCCTTGCGAACCGATGCCACGAGTTGCGTTTTATGACAAAATCAGAGAGCTCGTATCCTATCCCAGCCCCACGCGGTTGCGATTGCCACGCAGGCCCTGAAAGACGGGTTGGCGTGAAAAAAAGTTAAAGATTGGAGATCGACAGTGCCGCGACAGTCACACGTCATAAAATTGGCGCGCCGCTTCGCGTCGCGCGAATCGTCTTCAGCCTCAAAAGCACACAATATGGCATGGTGCGGACTACGGTCGGAGAGTAAAGATGCGCGAAAGCGTGTATGGTATTTTACATGATGAAAGCTGTGCACGGCAAGGAGCGCGAAAGGCGGATTGCATATTAAAAGGCCGTCTTTCTCTTCCGCCCAGTATACTTGGAGTCAGTGGGCACATCCTGACGATGGTGGACAAGTCAACGTCAGCTTCTGACCAACACGCTTCGCCTTGCATGCTGACGTGGTCCTCGAACACGGCTCACCTCTTTGCCGCGCTTTCTATAAAGATCCTTTTTCCTTAAGATCCAATCCTTGCCCTTGTCCCTGCTTTTGCTCTTCTTGTCTGCCTTGCCCCCTTTGATCTGTCTCCTGCCCGAACTTTTGACTTGCTGCTGGCCATGGACGACATCAGGATCCTCGTGCTCTCCGACCAAGCCTCTGGGTAGTTGCTGCTCTTGCATCGTGTCCACAGCTCCGGCGTAGCCGGGAGGGGGCAGCATGACGCCTCCCACCCACAAGACCAGAAAGAGCTTTTTTGCCTTTTTGGAGTTCGGATAGTCGACGACGAGACCTCCACCGAAACCTGCTCTGGTGGCTGCTTGCATGCACAGGCGCACCTGCTCATCGGACTCTGGATAGAATTGCAAGACGGCTCTAGCACCGTTGCGCAGCGCTGCGTGTAGGGTGGTGAAGAAGCTGGAGAGGCGGGCAATGGGGGAAGCGTCGATCTTGTCTGCATTGAGCAGCCATTGCAGGACAGATATGCTGCAATCGGGCGACGATTAGCGGAGATGCGAGTCAGCATGGGAGGCGAAGGTGCGTGTGCACCCAGCAAAGCACGGCTGACCGACTGACTGACCTGATGGCGCCATCGAACATGCCCGGTCTGAAGGCCAAACCTTCGCCCACATCGCCCAGCAGCAGATCGCCTTGCGACTCTTCTTGCAGCGCCACGTCGAGCATGCTGGGGCTGATGTCCACGCCCACCCACTCGTGACCCGCTTCTTGGATCACCTCGCCGCTCAAGCCGGAGCCGCAGCCGATGTCGAGCAGCAGACCGCCGCCTTGCTGGAGGAATGCGGGCATAGCCAGCAGCTCCATCGCCCTCTCTGCCATGGTGGCTTGGATGTGGCGTACGCGGGTGGATGAGGTGTACTTGGATGCTTCCACATCGTTGTAATACACCTCTGGCGGTGCCAAGTGTTCTGGGCGCGACATGACTGGACGGCCGTGGCCTGTGGTAGGGGTGGATGTGTGGTGTGATCCTTGCAGGTGTGCGGGTGTGCGGGTGTGCGGGTGTGCAGTAGTTGTGGTGAGTGGAGCGGAGTGAAGGGGTGGGGGCGTGCTGCTCGGCCAAGTCGCACATCACAAATTCCTGATTTACGATTTCCTGATTTTGTTTTGGTGCGCGTCGTTAGTCTGAGGATCGCTGCACGTGACTGAATTTTTTGCGTCCGATTCAAATCAAAATCAAAAAACACTTTTGGGAAAAGTTTGCTGCGTGTGATTCGTGATTCGCGATTCGTGATTAGTCGCACCGCACCTTCACTCACCACTCGTGACTCTTCACTCTCTCAGACACCCGCACTCGCGCTCTCTCGCACGCCCAGGCTAGCGCTGCACTGCACTGCGCTGCGCTGCGCTGCCATCATGGCGAAGCAGAAGAAGCGACGTCAACAGCAAGCGGGCCATGGCCATTCCGCCAACGAAGATGCCGCGCGCCACGCCCCAGCTCAGACGGATGCGCGCTTCGCCAGGCTGCACACCGATCCCCGCTTCCTGCGTCCCGCAGCGCACACCAGCAAAGTCGTGCTGGACAATAGGTTCGCGCACTTGCTCAAGCCTGGCAGCGGCAGCAGCAGCAGCAGCAATGGCACATCCAACAAGCACCGCGTCGACAAGTTTGGGCGCAAACTGAGTCAGCGCGATGAGCAGGAAGACTTGGCCAGATTCTATACTCTGAATGAGCGTGACGGTGGTGGTGGCGGTGGTGGTGATGAGGAGGAGGAGGAGGAGGAGAGCGAAGAGAGCGATGGTGGTGCAGCCGTCGACTATGCTCGCGGGGAAGGCTTGCTGGACAGCAGCGAGGAAGAGGACAGCGACGAGAATGATCGAGAAGTACGAGACAAGGACGATCAAGACAGCCTCAGCTCCAGCGACGACTACGATGGCGTACTCCTTGGCAGAGCAGATGCCAGGCGAAGAGCTAAGAAATTGGCAAAGCAGCAGCAGCAGCAGCAGCAGCAGCAGCAGCGTCAAGATGGGGAGAGCGAGAGCGATGATGAGGGGCATCACGACATTCTGGACACTGACAGCGAGGATGCCAGCCGAACTGCAGACGCCGCCATCGCAGCCAACGCCAAACTGAGCAAAAAGGCGCTGCGCAGCATCGATCAGCTCTCCTTGGCCAATCAGCGCGCTCAACAAGAGGCAGAGGAGGAGCAAGTCAATGGTAGCAGCAGCAGCAGCAGCAGCAGACAGCGTCCACGTGATGCTGACAACGTCCCTCGTGCAGGCTCAAAAATTCTGAGGGGCGATGCTACGCGACGATTGGCCCTCGTCAATCTCGACTGGGATCACGTCAAGGCCATTGACCTGCTCATGATATTCACCTCCCTCGTCAGTCCAGCATCCACCCGAGACGCTGGCGTAGCCCTGCCGGCCGATGTCGCTCAGGGCGGCGACAGTAGGAAGGACGGTCGCGCTAGCAGGTCCAGCACGATGCCGGTCAAGGGCCGCGTCCTTAATGTTCGCATTTATCCCAGCGAGTTCGGCCAAGAGCGCATGGAAAAGGAAAACAGAGAAGGTCCTCCTCGCGAAATTTTCAAGCAGGTGAGCGACGGTCCAACAGGCAGCAGCTCGAAAAAGTCTCGCGAGCGCGCAGAAGACGAGGACGAGGAGGACGAGGAGGATGAGGATGACATTTGGAACGTGGACGAAGGAGGCGAATTTGACGAAGAGATGCTTCGACGCTACCAGCTTCAAAGATTGCGGTGAGTGTGCGTGTGTGGCGCTGATACGGCGCACGAGACGATCTGACTCGCCATGATAATCTGCAGCTACTACTACGCGGTCGCAACCTTCTCCTCGGCTGCCGTGGCCCAACATGTATACGACGAGTTGGATGGGTCGGAAATGGAAAAGACAGCAAACGTGTTCGACTGCCGCTTTATCCCTGAAGAAATGGAGTTTCCCCATCACCAAGGGGGCGTCGACGGGTGGCGAGACGAGGCCAACGAAAACACCCACGCCTCGCTGAGCGCCTACAAGGGCGTGGACTTTACCACCGCTGTGAGGACTGATCGCTTGCTCGCTCGTTGTCTTGTCCCATCCTCTGCATCTGTGCTGACATGCTGCCTTGGCCACTCGTGCAGGCGCTTCGTCACTCCAAAGTCAAGCTGACGTGGGATGCTGATGACGCGTCTCGATCCAAGATCACCCGCGCCGCGCAGAGGGAATTGAGCAAGACGGAGCTGAGAGACGAGGATTTCAAGGCGTACTTGGCTTCGGGCTCGGAAGACGAAGGGGACAGCGCGGCACCGGCGCAAGAAGAGGACGCACAAGCCAAAGCTCGTTTCAGAGCACTCATGGGCCTCGATCAAGAGGATGCAGGCAGTGCCAGGCGCAAAGGTCAGACGCATCAGGTGTTTGACGACTACCGGGAACCCGATGCGGAGCAGGGAGACATGCAAATCACATTTATGCCTGGCTTGTCGGAAGCTGCTGCGAGAAAGGCGAGCGGGGGCAGGAAAGAGGCCGAGGACGAGACGACGTTGGACAAGTACAGGCGAAAGCAAAAGGAGAAGAAAGCCAAGAAGAAGATCGGCATGCAGGAAGAGCTAGCGGAGCAAGGCGAGGCGCCCGAGGATGAGACCATCACTTTTGACGATCCCTTCTTTGCGGGCGGGGATGAGGATGATGATTTCGCTGCAGCGCTCGCCGCTGAAGAAGGGCGCGGCGCAAGCTCGGAGGAGAAGAAGAAGAGAGCAAAAAGCAAGCGGGCAAAAGAGGCAATCGATGAGGATGGCGAAGAAGGGCAAAGGCGCAAAGCGGAGCTTCAACTCATGGTCGATTCGGAGTCGGATGGCGGTGGTCAGGGTCACTTTGACATGCGCGATGTGCTGCGTGCAGAGTCGGGAAAGGACAAGAAGAAGCGAGGCAGACGAGGCAAGCGGTCCAAGGACAAGGCCGGAGATGCTGCGCAGCCAAGAAGCGGCAAGGTGCAGAAGGACTTTGACCTGGACGTGGAGGATGCTAGATTCAAGAACGTCTTTGAGGATCACAGGTACGCCTTGGACCCTAGTCATCCAAGCTTCATCAAGACCAAAGCCATGGACAAGCTTTTGAAGGAGAGACGCAAGCGACGCGAGGAGGGTGATGAAGCGCCACGTTTGGGGCATTCAAACGGTAGCGCGCGCGCGAGGGACGATCCGCCTACCGATGTGCGGGACTTGGTCATGGGACTCAAGCGACGTGATCGGGGGGCGGGCAAGGAGCAGGCGAGCCGCAAGAAACACAAGAGGTAGCAGTAGTCTCGCCAAATTTGAGATGCATGCCATTATTAATACGTTTACATGATCCATTTGTGTGATGATTTTTTTTTGGGCCTCAATCGAAAGCGCTGCCAAATGTCGTCGAGACTTTGGAAGCTACAATGGCGGTGGCTATCGTGGCTAGTAAAGCAGAGAGGTCTCCAACAAGGAGCTGAACGGAAGCGAGCATGTACCTAGGCGTCCACAGCTTGAAGAGCATCAAGTGTCTGCGGAACCAAAAGGCGAAAAAGGTGGCGCCGAGGGAGAGGATGGTGTTGTACAGTGCGATGGCTAGGAATGCGGAAAAGAGGTGGGAAAAGGTGGGCATGCTGATCGTGCTTGTGCGCGCAGCAGCCGTACCCGAAGCGGCCTTGCTGGTCGAGGTGGCAGCAGCAGCAGCGGGTTTGCCCGCAGTCGCACCGGGTCCCGCTCGAGGCCGCGGGCTGAGGTTCCACAGGACGAACAGGGGGAGCATCAATCCTGGTAGAAGCGCCAAGGGACCAAACGTGTTCAAAGAGACGAACAAGGGGGCGAATGGATAGGTTACGCTCTCAAAGCCCACAAAAGCTGTTCTCCATTGGATCGTGGGGAATGTGGCTTGATGACCAGTATTGAAAAAGAGTTGAGATGCGAACAGGCCCAGCGTGGAGACTTCTAGCATTGTGGGCGCTAGGGATAGCGGAGCATGCATAGGCTCGATTTTGCTGGCCAAAGCCCTTTTCTCCTCCGTCCTTTTCGCATTGGCATCCCTTAGCAACTTTTCTCGAAGCATGCCACCATCTCGCTCGCCATCGCCTAGTTCTGCAAATGCCACTACGGTCAAGAACCCCGCAGACAGGACGACTTGACCCATGGGCTGCGCGAACAAGAAGAGCAGCGCAAGCGGGACGAGACACAGCCCCAACAGGTAAGAGCTGCCTAGACTATTGGCAAAGCCCAGCACGATGATCCGTTTGGTCGGGGCGTGCGATGGAGTAGAGGAAGCCGGCCTAGCGGGTACAGTAATTTCCTCCTCTTTGAGCTCCAGGGCTAGCGGTGCGAAGGCCCAAATGGTCAAGCCTAGAATGAGCACAGCAATCAGGTCTACCCGCGCCATCACTCTCATGAGCCATTGGAGCCATGCGATGGTGGGTTGGGGCAGAGCAAGCGTCTCGGAAGTCGTTGTCCAGTCCAACAGCCAGTACCCAGCTCCAACCAATAGGGTAGGTCGGAGCACCCAGCTCTCAAAGGCGGGTGCATACCCTGCATTGCTTTTGGACAGCTCCAGCACCTTGCCGATAATGGCAGGCAAAGCCAGAGCACATAGATAAGCTGCACCAACAGCCAAAGGACTATTCAGAGTGCTGCCCTTTTTCGCGTAGAATGTAGATGCGCAGTCCGGACCTTGTTCTTCTCTGCAGACTCTGACGAGCGCCAAAAGCCTCGCAAGACCAGCCAGCGCAAGCGAGAGGAAAATCTGCCGCCTCTTGAGAGTTCTGGTCGGGGCGTACGCGTACGCGCAAGCTGCTCGGGAGAGCAGCGCAAGGATTAGCAAAGCGTTGACGAATGCGTCTTCCCAAATGACGAATTTGACGCTGCCAAAGCCCGCAGCGTAGAGCAGTGGGAAGATGAGACCGAGAACGGCATGGATGGACCATCTCGGCGAAGCTGCCCAAGTGCTGGATTGGGAGATGAGTAGCGAGAGTTGGGAGCCGATCGACAAGCCTGCCAGAGTCAAATCTGCCATGCCCAGTCCGCCGAGAACAAAGTCGAGTTCCAAGCCAGGCAGATACGCCTTGCATGCCCACAGAACCAGACCCACGACTGCGCCTGATCGACCACCGGCAACGATGCGGTCCAGCGAGAATTTTGCGAGCTGCGCAATACCCTGCGTGCGCTTGACGACCAGCCGACTCTTGATCCGCACGCTTCCACGGGGCTTGCCAGCCGATCCCTCCACCCTCTCGTCCATCCGCGCGAGACCAGAGATCAGACCCGAACGAGAGGCCGAACGAAGTTGCAAGAGCGTACCAAAGCTGAGCACAAGCAGGACTAGACCGAGCGTCATCTTGTGCAGTTCGAATTGGGCCCAAACGCTTCTGGCTCTGCCTAGGGCGATGCGCGTGAATCGGAGGTAGGCAAAGGTGCATTCATGCCGAGCAATGGCGCGCTCGGCATCGCTGCCCTGGACGAGCACCTGAGCGTACTCGGCATCAGCACGAATGGCGCTACGCCAAGCGCTGCTTAGCTCCTGCTCGAAACGCTTGAGATCCTTGGATCGCCTAGAGTAGTGGGACAAGTAGTTGCGAATCTGCTTGGCGTTGATGCGAGCAGCTCTGAGGAGCACATCGTCCGAAGCAGACGTTGGGGCGAACAATTCAGGAATGATGGATCCGAGAGAGTTGTAAGGGATGGGCAGCCCGAGCAAGAGGCTGAGCGTGGGTACCAGATCGATCTGACTGACGCTCCTATGCAGAGGAGGATGCGGCAGCGGGCTGAATGCCGCAAAGGGAGGCACAGCATCCGAAATGCTGGCATCTGCAGCCAATCGATGCAGCAGGGCTTGCACTTCGCGTGCGTGGGATGCAGCGCGATCCGCCTGCTCTGCGTCCCCGTCCCCGTCGCCGTCTCCAAGCCCATGCTTGGCGTAGATCCACAGCCCAGCGCCCACTTCCAATTCACCATCTCCGCCATGATCGCCGTGATCATCCATGCCATGATCTCCGGCCAGGATGAGCAGAGCATCGTCGGGCAAGTGCTCGACCACCTCTTTCAAGAAGCTCTGCATCTCCAGCAGCTTGACCCTCATCTTTGGATGGTGCGCACCGAAGCGATGACCCACGTGATCGACACCCAGCGTGTGCGCCACCAGCAGCCTCCAAGAAGCAGCATCGGGAGGAGGCGGAGCATGCGAGCTGCTGCTGCTGCTGCTGCTGCTGCTGCTGCTGCTAGTGCTGCTAGTGCTAGCAGGCTGCAAGAACGGCAGCAGACGCGACTCTACGCCTCGATCGACCGTGTCCAGATCATCCACCTTGAAGCTGTCGTAGGGAAATGTCCAGTCATTGTCGAATAAACCTGGGTACACGGCAGACCACGTGTCGTCGCCCATGAATGCCAATCCGGCTCTACCACCTGCTGCGCGCGCGCGCCCATTAGGCTGAGGCTGAGGCTGCGAGAGGGAAGCGTTGCGAAGCTGGGACAGCCAATTGTCTTCGTCTATCTCGGATCCGGCAAAGTTGGATCCGGCATCGATAAAGGTGGGAAGGGTGCCGGTGGTCAAGCCCTTTAGCCTCTGCAATGTGGTGGTGGGAGCATCGGCATGAAAGTGGGAGAGAAAGGAGAGGCTTGTGGATTGGCCATGGCGATGGCGATGGCGATTGCGGTGCAGCGATGATGGCAGATCGAGGATGCCGTGATGGTGGGGATTGGGGGACCACTCTGATGCGGATGGGGATGGGGATGCGGATGCGTTGTGCGCGCGCGTAGTGTCGGCGATAAAGTCCCACCTGAGAGCGTCGATGATGAGCAGCACTGCTCTGCGCTTGACGGGGGGTAGGGAGCATTCGGCAAGCTTGTCCAGCTCATCTTGCCATGCGCTCACATCCAGCGAGGCATCATGGCCTGCAGCGTGTGTGATTGGGGGAGGAGGTGACCAGGTGAGGTTGCTTTGGTGAGGACAGGAGGCGACACCATCGAGCGTGACCCTGGTGAGGAGGAAGCCGCTGAGAAAGATCCATAGGGCGATGGCGTGCAGGGCGGCGATGAAGAGGAGCAGGGCAAAGGAGCTGAATGCGGGTCTGAAGACGCTTGGAGGCGCGCCACCTTGTTCGCCCAGATGAGCTTCGCGTTGAGCTGCCTCCTCTTCGGAAGTGTCGGTGGAGGAGCTGCTGTGGGAGACGTTGGAGTCGTTGGAGTGGCTGCGTTGAGGTGGAGGTGGTGGTGGTGGCCGCGGCTTTGCACGAGGTATGGAGGCAGTGTCGAGCGCTGGCGTAGGATTCAGCTTGGACTTGCGACTGGACATTTTAGTCGCGCGCGGGGGTGCGTGAGCGTGAGCGTGAGCATGAGCGTGTAGTGAGTCAAGAGTGAAGGAGGGCGTGGAGAGCAGGCAGGCAGGCAGGCAGCGCGCTAGCCGATGTGGGGATTCTGATGATTCTGATTCGAATCGAGTGCGGGTCTGAGTGCGTCATCTTGAATCACGAATCTTGAATGAAGCCATCACATCACGTGCAGCACCAGCACGCACCACTCACTCACTCACGACTCGCAACTTCTTCTCGTCGTGCCTCCACGCTCGGGCCACTCAGACTCACACTCATCGCGCGATTCTTGATTGAGGATGCGTGCCGTGCGTTGCTGCTGTTGCATATATGATGGTTGCATGCGTGATGCACGTGCACCCCCTGCCGCGCGCGGTGTCTGTTGTGTGCTGCGTTGCGTTGCGTGCCTGCATGGGAGTGAGTGAGTGAGTCGTGAGTGAGTGAGTGAGTGAGTGAGTGAAGCAGGCAGGCATTCGTGATTGCACCTACACCACCTATGCACGGTGGAGCTAAACGTCCACACCTGCACTCTTCAGACTCACGACTTGCAATCACAGCTACCAACCAGCACCCTCGCACCCTCGCACCCTCGCACCCTCATCCACGCTGCACCTACGCCCCTCACTCGCAGCATTCATCTCATGGTCACGCACACGCACACGCATACACGCACACGCATACACGCATACACGCACACGCACACGCACACCCTCACCCTCACCCTCACCCTCACCCTCACCCTCGCCCACCCCACGCTGCCACCATGGCCACCTCGCTGCACGCCATCGCAACTGCGCTCTTCTACTACCTGCTGGGAGGCTTGACATTCCTGCCCCTCTGCGCCATCATCCTGCTCCTGCACTTTACCTTTACAGCCCCCGTGCACAGCATTGTGGATCAGCAACAGCATCGCAGCAGCGACATTGTGAATGCACACTCATCAGACTCGCTCGCAGATCCATCCAAAGGTGCATTGGATGCTGATCAGAAGCGCGCAGCTCTTGCGCTGGCCAAGGACAATCACGCTAGGGTCAATGCAGCAGCTCATGCTGGCGGCCAACATCACACGCGCACGCGAGAGGATGCCATTGCGATTGCTGCGGCAGATGCGGCCGGGGCGGGGGCGGGGGCGGGGGCTACGGCGACTGGTGTGCCTTCATCGGCCAAGCGATTGGGCCCATCGCCCGCGATCCATCCCAAACCTTTTAGGAACGGGTGGATCGTGGTGAGGCGCAAATTTGAAGGTCAAGCTGCAAGCGCTCTGCTCGCCAGTCAAGGCGCTTCCAATCGAGCAGCCGCGGCCGTCGCTGCAAAGAAAGATGGGCAAGGGCGAGCGGGTGATCAGAGCAAACCGGCATCGGGTGCGGGTGCGGGTGCGGGTGCAGGTGCGGGTGGACACGGTCAGCAGCCATCCTCTTCGGGCTACATGAGCGCAATGTACAGGGGCGTCATCAATTACAGGCAGCACAGGGCTGCAAGATCATCTCATGCCGCTACAGCAGCAGCAGCAGCAGCAGGTCTCGATAGCGCCTCTTCGAGTTCAGCGTCAACGTCCGCGTCCGCTTCCAACTCCAACTCTCGCGATGCTTCTCCATCAACCAGCACCACCACTGGCACTCGCGATCCGCGCAACGCTACACCCCAAGCCGCGGCAGCAGCAGCAGCGGCGGCGGCGGCGGCGGCGGCGGGCAATGGCGCCAATCGCGAATCCTTTCACGCCATTCTCAAAGGTCCCGTCCTCTACCTCTACTCTTCCAGCGACCCATCCGCACCAGACACGGAATGCCATGCGGCCATCGATCTGCGTGGCAAGCGCGTCAGCTTGTACGTCGCTCATGCAGGCGATACCGCAGGAGACCCGCAAGAAATCTTTGACAATCTAAAGGAAGAGGAGAAATTGGGAGTGGTCAAGGCGGAATTAGATAGCTCCGATAACGTCGCTGCAGGTCTGGCCACAGCCAGCAGCTCGACGACGGTGACGGATGATGAGAATGTCGAGGCGATCAGCCAGAGCGTCAGAGCGCGGGCCAGGTCGAATTGGAACAGGGCCAGAAGAGCTGCTGTGAGGGATGGGGAGCTATTCACCAAGCGCAACGCGGTCAGGATCGTCGCCATGCCATCGTCATCTGCGCGTGCAGATGCGTCATCGGCACAAAACTCATCTTCAGCAGCAGCAGCAGCAGCCTCATCATCCGCGCAAGATGTCGCTTCGAGTCTTGGCGGCCGCTCCATGTCGCTCGCGCAATGGTTCATCTTTGCGCGATCTGCTAGCGCTTTGGAAGATTGGTACCACGCACTGCTGCACGCCTCCATGATCCCGTCGGATGTGACCGCCGCGAGGCACATCAACAACGCCTCGAGCATCGACGGCTTGGCGTCAGACGCGCTGTCCGACGTCTTTTCCCCGCTAGACATGGTGCGGCTCTTGTCCAATCTGGACAGTATCCCCGATCCCATCCCGCTGCGCTGGCTGAATGCTCTGCTCGGAAGAATCTTTTTCAGCATCTACAAGACCAAATGGTTGGAGGAGTACATTACGAGAAAAATCATGAAAAAGGTGTCGAGAGTCAAGACGCCGGGCTACTTGGGAGAGGTCAAGGTGAGGAGCGTGGAAGTGGGCAGCAATCCGCCTGCATTTAGCAGACCGATGCTCAGGAGCTTGACGGGCGAGGGCGAAGCTTCGATGGAGGTGAGCAGGAGCAGAAAAGAAAGAGCGGGCACCGTTGTGGCTCGATGAGTGAACTCGATGCAACCCACCCCTCTTTTTCCCCCAACCGCGCAGGTCTCGGTGCATTACACTGGCTCCATTCGTCTCACCATCAGCACCTCTCTCACGCTATCTCTCGGCTCGCGCTTCAAACCCTACACCATCAACCTCTTGCTCGCGGTGGTCATCAATAGTCTGACGGGCAATTTGCTGCTGCAGATCAAACCTCCTCCGAGCAACAGGATATGGTTCGGGTTCACAAAGTTGCCAGAAATGGGCATCGATGTGGAACCGGTCGTGAGCGAGCGCAAAGTACAGTGGGGAATGGTCCGGAGATTGATCGAAGGCAGGATCAGAGAATTGGTGAGCTCTCAAGCGTGCGGCTGGAGCTCTTACGCTCGGCTGGCAAATCGCGTATCGCAGCACGCCTATTTTTTGACCGTCTTGCTATCCCTTTGTGCTAGATCACCGAGAGCCTCGTGTTACCCAACATGGACGACATTCCATTCTTTGACACGAGGGCGTACGAACATCGAGGAGGCATCTGGTCCGAAGCGGGCAAAGGCGCATCGAGCGAATCAGATGTGGGCACGACCACGCAGGGTGCGGCCTCGGGCACCGAGAGCAAAAAGGGGCGAGCAAATCAGCTTGGTGCGCGCGCTGCGGAGAGAAGGGAAAGCGCACCAGCTGCAGTCGAGCCATCTACCGAGTCTAGATTGAGCGCACACTCCACGTCTATGGCTGCTGAACCTCAGCTCATCGACTATGGAAGCTCGAATCTAAGAAACAGAAAGGGCGGGCCGAGCTCGCAGAGCATCTTGTCAAGTGCTGGTACTTCGCCTTCCAGCCCTGCGATTGCGGGCCTGAGTAGCTTGCTCGCCAAAGATCAGGCTGCTTCGGCCGCCGCTGCAGCTGCAGCTGCGGCGGGGATCAACACTCCTACAAACACGCCCGACGAAACGAGCGGGATAGACGTGAGCGGAGCGAGACCGGCTTCAGTGCGATCCATGCCTTCTGCTATTTCCACGCCGTCCAAAAGAAGATCCTGGTTCGCGCCTTCCCGTTTCGGCGTAGGTAGTGCCGGAGGACTAGATGGCACCTCATCCAGCGCGAGCATCACCAGCTCTACAGATGGCGGTGGCAGTGTGCCGAGCCAAAGCAGCATTCCTCCAGGCCTGCAAAGGCTGGCAGGCTCCAAAGGACCCAAGAGCAGCCTAGCTTGGGGAAGCGCTAGCCTGGCGAATGCCCCCTCGAAGGACGCACCGAGCGCAAGTGCGAGCGAGCCACCGCTTAGAGAGGAGGAGGATGCGGAGCTTCCGCTCTCTGCTTCACTAGAATCGCAGACTTTGAGCGCCGAGTCTCGGGCTGCGCTACCTGATGCTATCCCCTTCAAGCCTACGCACGGCCAGAATCAAGACAGTATCAGCTCCGAGCTGTCAGACGCTTCGGCTGCGAGCGGCATCAGCGCAACGACAGAAGATCTGCAATCTTTTGCTGCGGATATGCCTAGCCAAGACGAGGACAATGGGCTGGTGGAAGCCCTTCCAGCGTTGCATCCAGCGGACCAAGTCTCTCCTAGCTCTGGCTCTGCTCTTCCGCTGAACACCGCTTCGTCTTCCATACCGCCTGCGGTCCAGGTCACCTCACCGCGAGACGACCACGATCCGCCCGAGACGCCGCGCGGAATAGCGTCCTCTACGGCATCGGATCTGACAAAGACGGACGTGGCTGAGGGAGAAGAGCTATCCAAGCTGGCACCGAGCTTTGCACCCGTGGTAAGCAGCTCGCCCGCTGCTTCGCCGCAGAACTCGGAACCTGCTTCTCCGTCCCTGTCCGACGATCGGCGTCCGTCTTTGAGCCCGGTTGCCGTGCCCGAAGCCCCACCAGCGCGCGTGGATCGCAGCATGTATGGTTTTGCTCCTCCGCCGAGGAGGGCACCGCCGAGCCTCAGCACGACAGATGTGCCTGCTAGCACTTCGCCATCCGGTTTGAGCGTTCTGAGCGCCGGGACAGGCCTGAGCGCATTTCATCGTGACAGGTACAATACGACGATTGCGATGAGGGACGATGCTTCGGTTCGATCTGCCGCTTCCACCTCTTCATCTGCCACTAGCGCCTCTCCAGCAGGCGCTGGCGGCAACATGACCGCTTCTGCGCTCTTCAACAAGGCGAAAGCTAGTATGGCGGACAAGGAGTCTAGACAGGCCGCTGCCAAGGAGGCCAAAGATGCGATCAAGAGGGGCTGGTCCAATTGGAATACCAAGAGGGCGGAAGCTGCTGCTCAAAGCAGGAGCAGCAATACCAGTCCTGCACCACCCGTGCGGTCCGAGATTGCCGGTCCTGCCCAGTCCGGCTCAGGTCTCACCAGCACGCCGGCCGATTGGGTATCGGGAGGAACACCTGACCTTCCTGGTGCTGGTTTCGATGCGCAAGGACCACCAGCAGGGTTCGCGCATCCATCTTTCGAAGGGAGCTCATCTGCCGCCATGATTCGGACGGGCTCCTCGAGCTCATCCGTGGCGTCTACGTCCACCGGAGGTGGAGCTGGTGAGAAGAGGTCGTACAGGGATCACAGAGAAGCTAGGAGCAGAGCTAAAGATTCAGCTTCTCCGAGCGTCAGTGGTAGGAGCACGCCTGTTGGGAATAGCTGGGCTGAACGCGAGCGAGAAAGGGTGCGCGTTGCGAAAGCTATTGCTGGGGCGGAGGTTGTCGACGTGCAGCGCACCTCTGATCAGGGTTTTGATGGCAAGGTGGCTGCTTTGAGCGGCGGCGAGGAGCCGAACAGGAGTGACGTTGTATCGCCAGCGGCCACAATAGCACAGCCTAGGAGCGATGCAAGCGATAGTCCAGCGACTAGCGTTACGCAGCAAGCTTTGCCAGCGCCAGCGCCAGCGTCCATCTCACCCTCGTCATCACCGGCACAAGCTGCGCCGCCTTTGCTGTCCTCCCGGTCTCGGAACTCTGTCTCCTACAAGACCGAGCGGCGCAGATCTTCGGCGCACTCTCATACCGGACAATTAGGCTCTGCCGAGCCGAGTGGTGCGGGCAGATCGACGAGCGGGGGCGCAAGCGGGAGCGGGAGCGGCATCAAGACGCAACCTACCCGCTCGTCGATGATGGTGGTGCCGGGGATACATTCGGCTCATCGCATGGAACCGCAATCTTTCTCGGCGCCTGCGCCGTCGCTGCCTGAGCTCGGCAGCGCGGATGGTGGTGTTGGTGCCAACGTCGACGGATCGACGATTTGGAACAGCAGCAGTCCCAAGGTGGGCATGGGGTTGAACCTCTTCAGAAGTCCCTTTGCTGCCTCCGCCACCACCACCGCTTCGGCCAGCGCTTCGCCTGCTCTGTCAGAGCGGCGCCTCTCCACGCCTCTTCGGGCGCCCAGCATGGGAGAGTCGCCTGCGAGCGTTGCGAGTGTGGTCGATGATGCGCAGCAACAGCGCAGCCTTTTCCTCGACCCTTCCACCTCGCAAGGGACGGAGATGGATCAGGCTACGCGCACGACGGTCCAGACGAGCGCTGATGCGCGGGATCAGCAGCCGCTCGGCGCGTTGGGCGTCGATGGGATGCTGCGAAGCGCCGCGGAGGGAAGCTGAAATGTGGCAAAGAAGGGGGGCAGGCATGATGTGCACAAGCTGAACCTGCCACGCTTGCCAGATGAGAACGGTGCGGATTGGTGGAGCGCCGGCGGCGGCGGCGGAAGCGGGAGCTGCCTATGGCTGATCAGGTCGAAAGATGCTGCGAGAGGGAGTAAGGGGAGAAGTGGAGCGCACTGGCGATGCGCTCTTCCTTTCGAAAGCGTCGACTCGACGCCTGGAGGGAGCAGGGGAGGTGGGCGGTGCAAGTGGAAGTTTTGTCAAGCCTCGAGCACGGCCCCCCCATCATCGTCACGCGTGTTCACCCCCCCCCTCCCTTTGTTTCGACCCCTCCTCACAATTCACAAGCGTGAGTGCCGCGCACGCACACGAAAATTTCATCATCGAATTGCACTTTTCCCGGGCCCAACGAATCGTCATTCCAGAAGGCTGCGCCGTGCGGCAAAAAGAAAAAAAAAAAAAAAAAAAAAAAAAAAAAAAAAAAAAAAAACAAGACAAGATAAAGGGGGGGCAAGTCTTCTTTTTTTATCTTGGAAGTTTCTTTTTTTTCCTTTGACCCGCTCCGTCGCGAGAAGAAGCTCTGCCCCTCCCCTTCCCCCCTACCTGCCGCGACGGCGTGCGGTGGGCGTCGTGACAAAGGGGTACGGAAATGTCCTTTTGTTTTTGTTGTTTTCTCGAAGGGTTTCATGCTCAGGACATTCAAATTCGCGAGATTCGTGAGATTCGTAATCCTCGTGGACCTGGGACGGCGATGCGGTGCGGTGCGGTGCGATGCGATGCCACGAGCAAATGCGTTGGGCGCCCGAGCGAGCGAAAGAAGGAAGAAAGAAAGAGCCTGCCTGCCCTCACGAACGCCAACTTCGATTGCATGGGCGACGAAGGGAAAGCGCGTCGCGTCGCGGGGGGGGGGCGGGGATGGCGATGCGATTTGGCTTCCGGCTTTTTGGATGGTGCGTGGGATCATTTGCTTGGGCGTGCATAGTCCACGAGGCAGGATAGAGAAAGGGGGGGCCTTTTGTCCAAGAGCGGAGCAGACGAGGCCCGCACACTTGTGGAAATGCGGCGCGTGAGCATCGAGGCGCATGGAAGCGAGGTTGAGGGACTGCTGGGTCAATCTTGGTCTGGATCTCGAGCCTCGATGTCGAGGAGTTGCAGAGCCCGTCCAAAGTCAAGACGAGGCGGGGGATGAGAGGGCATGGCTGGGCAAAAAGTTGCCTTCCGGTTTTTTGGGGCAAGGGAGCGGAGGTTCTTCCAAGGAAGGCACAGATACTGGTGTCGAGAAGCGACGTTTCACTTGCTCGGACCGCACGCGTAAGAAGAAAAGCGCCCACCTCATTTGAATCCTCTGCATTCCTCGTGCGCCGCCTTTCTTCCCCTTCCACGCAACGATATCAATCCGACCCTTGCCCTTCTGTGGCCGGCGCATCGGCCATCATCGCACCTCCAGCGCCCCTCTTTCTCCTCTTTCTCCTAGCAGCTCCAGACCTTCCCGAGGCGAGACTCTGCATCCGCTTCGCATCCGCCGCCTTGCTCGACGACTCTTCCTTTTGACTAGTGGTGGAGCCATGCGCTGCTGCCAATCTCTTCGGCCCATCGCCATCGATCAAGCGCACTTTTCTCTTCTTGACGCTCAAAGGATTCGGTTCTTTTGCCTTTTTCCTCTTCTTCATGTCCGATGAGGCTGAGAGCAAGTGGTTGGAATCGGATGATGGCCGACTGTTACCGCTGCCGCTCGCACCCGCATCCGCATCCGCACTCGAAGCACCAGGCTGGTGGATGGAGGATGAGCTGATGATGTGAGGTGAGGATGTGCCGGAATGCGATTGGGCCGCTGCGCCTAGCAAAGAAGCTTCGTGCGCGTCTGTAGACAGTTTGCACGCTTCGAGCTGGAGCGGGGAGACACGAGGGGTGTTGAGCTTTGAAGGCGAACAGTGGGAACAGTGACAAGAGGGGGACCGAGGTGCGCGGCATGAGCAGACAGACTCACTTGACGGACCCTGTGCATGGTTTGCGTGCTTGTGGGCTCCATGACCAGCACGCCGGTGGGGTTTGTGTGCAAGCATGGCACGCCCGCTATTTGCTGCCTGACGTATTGTCTGAGCGCAAAGGAGTTGGAGCAGAGCACATAACGATGTTTGTTCGTTGCACCTAATGTCGAGGTGAGGCGAGGCGAGGCGAGGTGATGAGCAAGTCAGAGGGGAATGGATGCGCACACGCGCGCCACGCCCACGCCCACGCCCACGCCCACGCCAGAAACTGACCGATGCAGGATTTGATGCAATCTTGGCTGCTCAGATGCACCTCTTTGTGACCGCACAATCTCCTCTCGCAGCTCTTTGCCAACTTGACAGCTCTTCTGTGCAATGCTTCATCCTTGTCCAGCTTGTACAGCTCCTCGATGCAGCACTGACTGATCAGCAACTTGACTTGCGACGGTGCCGCGGTGCTGCGACTGCTGCTGCTGTGACTGCTCCCACTATCTGCCTGCTGCCCGTGCGCCTGCGCCTGCGCCAACTTCGCCTTGACTCGAGCTTTGCTGCCCAGTGCAGCTACAGCGTGGACTTGAAGCGCATCTGCCAATCTCAAAGGCAAGGCTTCTGCGCTGATGTTTTGCTTTGCTAGAGCGAGGATGAGGTCAGAGTCGAGCAGGAGCTGCAGTGGCAGTCTAAAGTTAAAGTGACGCAGGTAGAGGGAAAGGCATTTGCGCGTCTGTTTGGCTCGCTTTTGACGCATTGTGGGCGAGTGTGGGGGGGGAGGGTGTGAGTGTGTGGTGTGTGGGATGGGGCAAGTGTGATGGTGTGATGTGGTCGAATGGCAGGCAGCAAGTGTTGAAGCAATCAAGAATAGACAAGAGAATCAGGTTGGGCAGGGTCACGTGGGCATGGATTGATGCGAAGTCATGAGTCTTTGAGTGTGAATCTTGAATCATAATAAATGCGAATCTGATCAATCAATCTGCGCACCCAAACTCGAATCTCATATAGAAAAAAAAAGTTAAAACAAAAAAAGGAGCAAGAGGGACGCGTAAGAGTCAAGTCACGTGGTTCCCTTGCGAACACGAACTCTTCTACGCCGACGCAAAAGAACCGGCAAAAAAAGCGACGCGTTGCGCGACTGGTCGGCAGCCATGCCGGTGTAGAAGAGTCATCAGAGAGAGGGACGCTCTGCTCTGCTCTTCGCTTGCGGGGGTTGTATAGGTGTGTGATCGTTGTGTGCAGAAGGGAATGTGAATGAATTCAACTTGCGAGTTGGCCCATTGCTCCCCATCATCGCCACCACCACCACCACCACCACCACCACCACAACATCACAACATCATCCTCTCGCACTGCCATCACCCATCTCGCAGCTTGAGAGCGCAAGTGGATGTGCGGCTGTACACACGCATATATACACCCGTGTTCCAAGCTGCACACCTCTCGTCCAGCTTCCTCCCCCTCCCTTGTGTGTATGCACTGTCGCAGGTGAGTGAGTCGAGTAGCTGCGCGGAACGAGGAGAGGGTGGGGGGAGTTCAGCAAAGCAAAGCAAATGATTAGAAATACGTTATCATTTAATCTGTCAATCCTCAGAGATGTATGTGGCCCTCCCGCAAGGGGGTCCCCCAACATCCATGATGGATCAAGTAACCTTTAGATCCGTTGTCTCTGATGCTCTTGCTCGCGTATCCTCTCGAGTCCCATGTCGCTGCGCATGGCTGACCATCTGCCTGGCATGCTCTTAGCTCTTCCAGCAATTCAACCGATACGCGCATACACACACTCTCTTCTTTTCGAAGCGCTTTGCAATGTGAGTCACCAAGTCATCACCTTTGTGTTTCATGCGGGGGGGGGGGCATAAACGACGAGAGGATGAGCATTCACCGACAGGCGGACTGAAATTGCTTCTTTGTACAAAGAGGGCTCAATGCAAATGTTAGACATGATTATCGGTTGCTGATTGTTCGTTTGGCTGTGTTGCAAAGAGGGATCCCGTTTGCACTGCACGCGTACAGAGCATGCTGCTGACGCTTGCCCGCACGCACACGCACACGCACACGCACACGCGCACGCACACGCACACGCACACACACACACTCTCTCGTTCGTCTGCGCACGTCTTTGCACGCTCATTCAAAGGCTGAAGCAGGGCTGAGGCGTCGCTTCAACGGGCCAGGCGCAGGTTAAGCATGTAGGGTTGCGCTTTCCCTCAAGCTTCACCCCCCAATCTCGGTCCTGCGTTCAGCGTCCGTGTCATTCGCAAGGGAACACGCCATCTCTGCCGCTGAGCCTTTCGTCATGTCTCCGAGCGCAGTGGAGGTAGGGCGTGCAAACGCAAAGCCCGTCGCTAGGACGGCATCAGCAGACACGAGCAGCCAAGCAGCAGCGGCAGCAGCAGCAGCAGCAGCAGCAGCAGCATCTCATGCCTCTTCATCACCGTCACCGACATCATCGCCATGGCACAGCCGCACCCTCTTAATCATCTGGGCATTCCTCGGCCTCCTCTTGACTCCCCTTCAAGCGCTGATCTACCTGCTTCGCATTCCCTTGCGCAAATTGCTGCTCCGCATGCTCTCTCTCGGTCCCATCCCGCGCCACATGGCTTTCATCATGGATGGCAATCGACGCTGGGCAAATTCTCAAAAGGTCCCGCTTCCCGTAAAACAGGGACACATTTCGGGATTCGGAGCGCTCAAGACCGTGCTGGAAGTGTGCTTGGAATTGAGAGGCTTGGACACGGTCAGCGTGTACGCTTTCGCCATTGATAATTTCAAGAGGGAACCGGAAGAGGTGGAGGCGCTCATGATGCTGGCAAAGAGAAACTTGAAAGAGCTTGCTGGGCACGGGTGAGTCTTTGCCATCGTCGATGGTGGAGTGCAAAGGTTTCGGTGCAGCGCAAAGCGGCGTGAAAAGCACAGCGTCGAGAAAGGCTGATGATGCGCTTGTGCTCGCTTGCTGCTCCTCCTCTTCTTCTTCGCCACCCGCACAGCGAGGTGTTGGCCAGACACTCGGTGCGCTTGCGCATTGTTGGAAGGAGGGAACTCTTGCCGATCGACGTGAGAGCGGCAGTGGAGAGCGTAGAGCGAATGACGCTGGGTAATAAGAGGTGAGGGTGGATTTGGCGTTAGAGCAGACTCGTTTTGGCCGTGAAGCACGGGCTTTTCTACTGGCAAAGCCTCGATTGACGATGCTGACTCTGAGCGCGCGCTTCTCTACTTTTTGGCAGGGCAACGCTCAACGTTTGCATACCCTACGCCTCGAGAGACGAAATGGCAGGCGCTGTACGCTCGCTCGTCGACCACGCATCGAGAGTGAGGCAGAACGACATGGAGCCGCAATGCACGCAGGATGCGCTGCAGCAGAGAATGTTGCTGGCTCATAGTCCGCCCGTCGACGTCATGGTGCGCACGTCGGGCGTCAAGAGGTTGAGCGATTTCATGCTCTGGCAAGTGAGTCTGTGATGAAAGAGAGAACCCACATACAACTTTCTCTCTTGCGTTCATGTGGTCTGGGAGAGTCACCCCACCCTCCTGCTCAATTCGGACGCAAGCCATTCTATCGCTTTGTTTCCCCCTCTTTGCGTGTTTTATTCTTCGTGCTGACTGGTCGACTTTCTTTCATCGACAGTCTTGCGAAGAGACGCATCTGCACTTCACGGCTAGATATTGGCCGCTCTTTGGACTGAGGGAACTCATACCCATCATACTGGACTATCAGCGCGCAGAGTGGAGGAGAAGATTGATGAGCTGGGCCAGCTAAGCTCAGCTAAGCTAGCTCGTGCCTTTTGTCCACGCTCGAGCATCCGCTTCGTCACGATACTTGGAATTTCTTTTGGCCTCGAGCATACTCGTGCAGAGCGACGAGATGAAGGTGGCCGTCTGGCCCACCGCACAAGCGCGCCGATCTCGTTGGTATGGCCCGCACGCAGGATTGCGGAAGGGATTGACTTGCTCCCTTTTCTGACGCTGCGGTGCAGTGCATCACTCACCAACTCGATGGGGCTGGCACACCGCGTCTAGTTTGCCAATTCGCGCGCCGCCCTCAAATCACGACTCGCGACCTTGCGCCCAGGCAAGATGGAAGGAAGCAGGCCATCTGCATGTGGCCTGCTCCTGCATCCCCGCCACATCACGCACAAGCCGTATCGATCCGCCGCGGAAGACTTGCCTGTTGCAAAATGCAGCACGAAGGAGCCGATGTGTGTGCTTGCAGAGAAGGGTCAGGTGGATGGTCGATCTTTGTCGTCAAGGTGCGAAAGCAGAGTGCGGGTCAACGATGACGGAATCCCTTGGGTCTGTGCCAACGCTGGGTAGAGTCACGGACCGCATGAAAGCCCATACCATCGTTCCTGTCAAGTGAGACGCGTCCTAGCCTTTCGTTGGTTTTCTTCTCAAACGCTGGATGAATCAAGACAAGGTGCCCAAACTTTCAGCGCGCGCAATGGTTGCGTGCGCTTTTGCCTCCTTGCAACCGCTCGGACATGAACGGAAATACGAGCGAGCACCTTTGAGCCCTCTCTTCCCGAGCTTCCTTTTTTCGTGCGGCTGAATGGCGAAGCTTGCTTGCTTGCGAGCTGCGCTCTGCGCTTCACAACACCCCCCTGCACTCTCTCGACGTAGTAATCAAATAGCAAATTTCGCGAGCGCGCGCGCGCGCGCTTCTCTTTGACTTCTCTTCGTAGCATAAGACTGGCCCACCATGCCAGCTACGCTCAATCATGCCTTTCTGGAGAATTTCTTCACTCGAAGCGTTTGTTGTCTGTCAGTCCCGCCCCGCCCCGCCAGCTTTCTAGACGGACCCCCGACGCGACATTGCGTCAGTTGATCAAGTCTTGCGCCCATTCAATTCAGGGCTTTGACAGAATCCTGCTCACTGCATGGGATCTGTTCGACGGCGCTATTGCCCCACTAATTCTCATACGACCAGCAAAAGGCGTTGAATATGAGTTTTGCGGCTTCTGCGGGACCTCCCGTGTTCGGATCGGTTACACTGAGAGCGGAGCGGGGAATGGGGGAAAGGAAAAGCATGTTCGTCATCCCACCACCGTTCGCTTCGAGTGGGACATTAGTAGAGAGAAATTCTAGACGTACGTGCAAAGTCCATTGGCTTCCCCATCGCTGTTGAGAGCGCGTCGATGGGAAAAATTAGCGAAGAGAAAAACGTTTCGGTTGGCTCGATCGAGCGTTGACGGTTGCGATGGATGGGCGCACGGCCCCATGTTCCGCTAAAGTCTCTCTCGCTCGACTCACACACTGCTGTCTGCCCAATGGGAAGCACCCGCTATGGCGTAGCACTTGTCGCCAAACTTTTTCGCAGCATCCTCCTTGCTAGAAGAAGTGACGAACGGTGCGCAATCTGCAGCTTGCACCTTCCAATGGACGATGACCGAAACGGCAAAGCTTGGAAGAAGAAGAAGCACAGCTGCAAGGGCTGGCACAGAGTGAACCCTCATCTCGAAGGCTGGCTTTGGATGGAGTTGCGCGATGATGTAGTGGCGGGGCTCGAAGGTCAAAGATCTGCTTGCTGGGAGCAGGGAAGGTGAGTGTCGAGTGGGGCAAAGAAGCTATTGGGCCAGATCATGCACTCTTATGAAGTCCACGGTGCTGACACTCGATGGCGAGACTCGCAGCACGACCCGCGCTGAGCCGACTACTTGATGCCTACTACAAAATAGCTCTCAGCTCAACATGCAGCGAAGGCAAGGGGGCGCACTAAAGGAAATCTCGGGATTGCACTTTCAGGTCCGCGGAGGTGCAAGGCAAAGCTCTGACGGCTGAGCAGCAACTCGACCTCGCGTGGACCTCAAGGAGAGAACAGAGCAAGTGGCCCATAAGCACGGTGTCTCCAGAGCCACCTTCAACACAGAAATACGACCTTTGCGATACTCTTTTGCGTGTTTTCGGCACCGTTTGTAATCTTCGGACCGTGACTGAGCGCAGACAATGGGAAAATTTAGCAGCGGTGGGCCGTTCGTTTCGCGGGCCGTGTCGATTTCGCCACAAACGTGCGACGTACCGCGAGTCGAGATCTCCGCGGAAGTCAGGCCGAGGTGGAGCGCAGACAGCGCCACAGCAGCACGCGACCACTAAATCGCTGTTAGCGCACCGCAGGCTCACCGTACTTGAGAGTCGCTCGTATTGCCGCGACTTTCTTCCATTTGGCGAGGGCCGGGCGTGCCTGACATGAGACACATCCTGGTCGTTGCACAGTCTCGATGCTTTTGCTGGAGGGCAACTGCACAGCGCTCTCAGCTTCATTGTCCATCGATCGCGGCTCAGATCGATCGCGTCTCAGAGCGCAGACCGACCGCTCGACGCGTACGACACTCCTCGACGTTTTTCAGAAAGCAAAGGAATGACATCACGATTGAATTGGTCCAGGTATGATATGACTCTGATTGATTAGATTGGATGATAGGCCCCTCGTATCTAGAAGGCACCCTGGTCATATGTTCGTAACCATTCGCAGCGTACTCGAAAGATGTTCGTGGATGCTTGGCATTTTCATGAGGCCTGCATGAGTTTGGGGGAATGAAATGCGTGATTCTGCGCTAGGTTCAGCACCCGATGAGTGGCAGGGACAAGGCGAATACTCACATCGCTGGCAGATAGCCACGCTTGTTTCTCGCAAAAGAATCATAGTTTTCTGAAGCAGACTGCTGCGGCGACAGCGGTCGAGATATCCACCACCTCGCCGCGGCGATCAACCCTTTGATCGGAAAAGAATGGATTTGTGTCAGTGCATGCAGCATCATAGGGCGGACCGCATCGACACTTGCCGGCACTCCGCATCAGCAAAACCGGAACTTTTGGGGTTGTGAAAGGCGTCGGTCAGCGGTGGAAGATTGGACGGATCTTAGGGGCCAAGCATCGATTCGTACTGACTCAAAACCATGGAATACATTGACCGTGGCGTCAGGCTGGGTGTTGCATGCACTCGTCCACGTATCCTCAGCCTCTTTTACGGAACCGGGCGGAGTGACTCCTGCACAGTCTGCTAGCAGCGCGACCTGACGCCAGGACACCCTGAGCGCAGCAGTACCGAGAGACAGCATGAGCATGCTTGCGAGGACAACAACCAAGGGGAGTCTCATTTTCTTTCGGAAGTATTGCTGATATGCTTCGCGCCAGATCTTGTGAAGAGTCAAGGTTTGATGAGGTATGCTTGAGACAAGTAAGCTGGAAGTTAGGAGGGTCGGACGTCTCGTTGGGGGACAGCTCCTTTTTTATGTATCTTTTGAGGGGCGCCAAAGACACAGCGAGAATTGCATGGCAGCGCTACCACAACCAGCCTCCGATCCCCGAGCGCGGGCCTTTTCGCGCTTGTGTTCTACAGGGATGATGGTGATTCATTGACAAGATGCACGCGGTACGTTTACATGCATGAGGCGCGCTCGCGACAGCCTCCTGTACGTCATCAACAACCTCAAAGCGACAGCTATGTTGGTGACTCGATGAACACATACGGGTCTCAACACGCTTTGATACGGGTGTCTCGCGAACGCAGACAACTTACGAATCACGAATATGCGCGGCGCGTTCTGATCATTTCGGAGTATGTCTTTCCGAGCAGGACCGCGGTGCCTGCATTGCACCTCTCAACACTATATACACCAACATGAGAAGACTAGCGCTGATGCTGTTTGCGTGCGATCCCTCGCCCACTCGAGAATTCGGAACTTAGCTGGTGCATGTATTGCGGCCCGCTATAGTAAATAGGCACTCACACCCGTTCTAGTCAAAAAGGTCTGCCCAAAGTGTGCTGCTGCGCGAGTTCGAGAATGATGCACCTTGATTCGGTGGACGCAAGTGTTCCTCGCGGCTGCGTACACTCACTCGTGACTTGCAACAGACTTAATGGAGGGGTCAATCCAAATGATAAGTGAAAAGTGTCTGCCTCCGCGCGGACGCAGGCCTGAATCAGCGAGCGCATAGAATATTCCCACGCGCATCAGACTTGGCGTCCGAGTGAGTGGCTTCCTGCGTCGTCCGCGAGGGTGTGCGCTCCGCGGAAGCAACAACCCGAAACAGCCGGCCCAGTCACGATTTAGGCGCAGCGCTCGGCAATTACTGAACGTCGTCCCGCCCTCCGCGGACGCGCCTGAAACGTGGAACCTGCATGCATGCCTTCGTGATTGTCATTCTTGGCCGGTGCAGACCGAGTGGCCCCTTCCCGGCTGTCGACAAAGCGTGTACTTGTTGCTGTACCGTCCGATGAGTATCGGCCGTGAAGTCCTCCGCGGAGGAAAATATGAAGGCGAAGCACCTGCCATGCTCCCTGAGCTGACGGTCTGCTGGGCCGCAAGCAGCCTCATTGCTCTTGCTCGAAGCCGCACCCTGCAAAGTCCAAGGCGCGAGGCAAGCCGACGGCTAGCACTCAGAGTCCAATGTCATGAAACGTGGTCTTTCAAACGTGCTGTGTATCAAGGCGACTGTTCTTGGGGTGAGGTATCCCGCATTCTAAGCTCATGGTCTTCGCGGCCCCCAGGACAGCAAGGCTGACACTTTCAAGGCGCGCTACAAAAGCGTCTTCAAGTCACGCCCTTCCACTGACTACAGTGCCCTTACATGGCGAACCTTCGTAAATTTTGCTGCAGAAGAAGCACGGGCAGCGTCAGAGATTCGTGTCGATCCGATGCGACAATCAGGTAGGGCAAAGAAAAATGATGGCGACTCACCTGCTTAGTGCACCCGCGCAAGTCATTAAATTACGGTCCAGCAGGCGTACGCCGCAGCATCGCGGTTTGCCTTCGCCTCGTTGCCTGCGCTACTTGCGCCAAGTTGTCGTCAGCGCATACGTAAAGTCGTCCAGATCGATGTAGAGTGACTCACGGGCAATTGACCGTTGCCGTTCCTTGATTTCTACGAGATGACACGAGGATGGATGAGCACAGCTAGTTTCAATGTAGAGTGGTCGTTCTGCGCAGCGGCTCACCCATCGCCCGTGAAGGTGGGAATTGCCTCGCTGAATTGTTGACGACATGCTTGCCACCACTGAGATAGAGCATCGCTGTCGTCCATGGGCGGTGCAAAGGTGGTTTGGCAGTTCGGGCGTCGCGAGTTGTATCTTACGCGGATCGATGCTGAAGCCGCAGATGCAAGCATCAGGAGGAGAGTCAGAAACAGAGGACTCAAAGAGCGTCGCATTCTGTCGTCTGTCATACGCTCGGTGTTGATGCGTGTCGAAGTCAAAGCATGTGAGTATCTCGAGCTGATGAGACCACAATTCGTCGGCCTGGTATTCCAGCTGACCTTTGTACTTCACCATGTGATGCGATGGCCGCTTCACGCGAAGCTTCCAAACATCAAAGCACGTCGGCCACTTAGAGACACATTTCCAAAATATCAATGCAAGTCGATTACTTGGAGATACCAATCAGAAACCTTCCTCCTCATCCTGCATTGAGTGGACTCAGAGTAGTTGCATTTGAGAAGATATTCATTGAGGACCTCAATGATAAAGTTTCCACGAGGGTCCCCATTTAGCCTTTGCACTCACCGTCAGCCTCGCATCTCTGGCGGGGAAAATCTCTTCTCACTCTGGCATGGGTAAGCTCGGCTCCGCGAGAATAATCTTTGAGTAGCCTCAGAGCGTGGTTTTTATTGAGTGCACGGTCCCCTTTCCTGCATGAGGCATCTGAGCGGTCAGAATAGCGCACAGGCCCCCTCTCTATGCATGTATATAAGTCTCTTCCAGTTCCTTGAGTCGAGCCCCCACTCGCTATGAATTCGATCTCTTCTCACAACAGTTTTGTGGGCCGAACTAGCTTGAGAGCCCGTTCAGGCGGGTAGACGCAAGACTTACGAATCCGAATGTCGACGGACGGCGGGCGGCGTTCTCTTTGAGGTCTGTGCTTATCTTGCCCCGCTGCGGTGCATTCTTGCAGAAATCGCGCTCTTCGGGAATCGAAATAGTCCAATGCCGTCAGGCGAAGCCACCACCTACGCTCTCACTCATTAGGCTACTGAATCGATCAAGGAAGCAAGCGCTGAGCAAGCCAACCTGCCAGACACCTTTTGCACGTCTTCGCGCACTCCTTCCCCTCAATTCTGACACCTGGAGCGCAGAACCAAAGCGCACAATTCATCGACGTAATTGTTCGGACGCAAAGCAGCTGGCAAGTGCCAAGCGTGGTCACATCGATAGATGAACATAAGGTGTGCCGAAGTTTCACATTGACTCGTCGCTCGGGTTTAAATTGGACCTAATTTGAGACGTAGAGCCGCGAATCGGAATTCTTCAATCAACCCCACCAACGCTTTGGAGCATGACCTCACTGATGCTGTACTTGATAAGGGACGCCGTCATCATTTCCCCTTGCTTTCGATAGCAAGCCACTCTCCGTAGGAGCCTGCCGACTGCAATCACCATGGAACCTCAGTCCAGCAAAGGTTTGCTGCCACAGTGGATGCCACGCTTATCCAATTGCCCAGATTGTCTTTTTTTGTGGAACTAGCAGGAACATGCAAAGACGAGGAAATGTCAGCCAGAGATGAGATGATCGACCATCTTTTGTAGGCAGGGTGAAGGCACAAAATAGCAAGGACTCACCGACAGTCTCCTTCAGCCATTGACCCACTGAAAATTGGGCAGGACTCGAACAAATCAGGGATCTAAACGACTTGACCCGAATGTTTTTCTCCGAGGAACACTTCGCTACTCACCCGCCATCGGAGAATAAGGGCTCTTCAGGAGGGTTTGGGACGACTTTTTTGCACGCCTCGTACCAAAGGGCTTTGGCGTCGTCAAAATCCCTTGGATTCTTGAAACTGTTGCAGCCTGGGCGCCCCTTGTGGTAGTCCACCACTGCAAATGCTAGAGTCGCGGGTAGTAGCATCAACAGTCCAGTCAGATGTATGAGCTTCGTCATTTTGATAGACTTCGGCGAGGTTTTCGTAGTCAAGTCTTGAGTTGAGACTGCAATGCGTTGGCCTCGGTATGTTGGACTTGCTCCGGAAGCTGTGAACTCTGGTTGCTGGAATCGCCCGCAAGGCGTGGGAAGACAAGGTCCGCCTTTTAAAGTTTTCAATTGTGCCTGCTGACAGCTCCTCGGACGCAACGATCCATAATGCACACAGCCTGCGTTACAGGGCACTTTGTCGACCGGTATATTGAACTTCAGCGCAGCCTGGATGTGTTGAGAGATTGTTCGAACCAGCATATGCAGCCTGAGTCTTACTCCGATGTGGCAAGCACCCTCGTCTCACAGCTCACGACAAAAACAACATGACCTGCAGAATGCCAGCCAATAGGCGGTGAGACAATCTAAGATTGCTCTCGCGAGATATGCCTGAGCCGAGCGAGGACGCAGCTGACTCAGAGACCAGTGATTAGTGGCGTCGTCCGCCGCAAGTCGCATTGATCCGCGCTGTTCAAGGACCTCATCAAAGGTGGCCGCGGCACGATTAACACATCAAGCCAGCGACGAAGAGAGTGATCTCTTGAGGCGGCCCCATACTTCTTACCGACAGCGTAGATGGTGGTATTGAAGGTAGAGGGTGACTCAGATGCATACATCGCTATCTGGATTCAAATTCAAGATTCACGATTCTGATTGGATGGATGCACGATGCACGTTTGCGTGGGCATCACGTGACAGCGGCTGTCACGATCAATTCTGAAGCATTCGATTATATCGTGTGACAAAATGCTTAGGAAGCGATTCTTCGTTCAATGCGAGGGCCTCGCTTGCAGCGTGCAGGAAGGATGTGTGACGCACGCGCCGCCGCGCACGCATGCATGTACGCTACCGCACTAACAGAGCGTCACTTGACTCAACACTATCACCATCAAGAGCCGCCAATGACGGCAAGACATATTCATCAAGCTCAAATAGGCTCATTCCACTGGATGAGGTCTAAATGTCAATGGTGATGTTGAAGAAAAGGGGAAGGGGGGCGGGAAGGAGGCAGGCCTCGGAGAGTAAGCAAGTTCAATCATGCTTTTTGGTGCTAGTCGAATAGCGTCATGGCATGTGCCGAAAACCGCTTATCGATGGCTCGAGCAGCTCATCTAGAGGGACTAAAGCTCAGTCCGAGCAACCAAAAGTGGTCAGGCAAGACCGGAATCGAGCTGCTTTGCAGCGCGAAAAGGAGCGCAGTTTTACACGATTCAAGCAATCGTGGGCCAGCATAGATAGTCGGCAAGGGATTGAGTCTTCCCATTGCTGTATGAACAAAAGTGACGTAGTCAGCGACAAGCCCAGTAGAGCTCAGACAACATCGGCGATGCATTCTGGTCGTCAAGATCACGTCTCGGACACACGACTTCCTCGACCTTACTCACGAGCACGACACATCAGCCGTAGATCCTCTGGGATTCGGGACTCGGTTGAGTCAGCAATGGGTCTGGCTGCGAGCAAAGAACATCGGCTGCGAGCAGAGAACATCGGATATACGCAGCAAGCATTGCCGCCTTTCAATCTTTCAGTTCGCTCGATACGTACCCCTTAGGAGTAAAAGTAGGGGTGCTCTCCCAAAGAACGTTGCAAAGCTCGTTCCAGTCTTTGGCGGCCGATTGATCATCGTAGGAGTTGTAAAGCAGGGTGCACCCACTCTTAGGCTGCGCCCACGTTACCGTCGTCGACGTCACAGCGGACGCAAACACGAGCAAGACGAGCAAACATTGACTGACGCCGTGGGCGACCATTTTGCTGTGAGGTAAAAGTTCTTAGTTGTCGGAGTAGGCAGAGGGTAGCGAAATGACTGTTGCGAGCGAAAGACGCAGCACTGGATGAGCGATCTGCTCTTGATGGGTGTCGAGGGTGGCACCTTATACCTTTCGTCGACTGCTACAGTGGTGTGCGAACATGGGCCTCATACTGTCATGGACTTTCTGCTTTGATCCTGCCGACCTCTCCTCCTCAGCCCCATCCCATTTGCGGCACCGTGGCCGCTCAAAGGCTTACGAGCCCGTCCGAGGTTACGAATAGTGTTTTCTTTTCAGCTTCGCTGCATGACTGCGTCTCCAGCGCTGACGCTCCTCCAGGTCAGTGCTGAACGTTGTGCTCAGCGGGCGGGACGTGTATGTATTCGCGCCAAGGTGATCATCGACCCAGGAGCGCTCGGTGTAATGAGCGCTTGCTTCTGCGCCAAATCACGAAAATTTGCACCTAAAATTTCGAGACTCAAGACTGAATGCGGTGCGGTGTGCTGGTCAGCACTCCGCGGAACACTCTCCGCGGCCACGCAGCTATGTATACATATAGATACATGTATATCAGCCCAGCTTGCATAGACCGATGGAGTGTTTGATTGCTGTATAACGATGTATCTGCGGCGACGCTCCAAGCGACGCGCGGTGTTCCCTTAATTACGACGAGACTGCATCGCTTCCGAGCATCACACGCGCAGATCGTACAAACGCGCGCGTGAACCCACTCATGACCATGACTGAGTATATATTTTTGATACTTGATTGCTACCGGTGTAGATAATAAATAACACATTTCAGACAGGAGACACACACTGCGCCAACGCGCCGCGCTGCGTACTCGCCCAGTATCCGGCACAGCGCGTCTGCGCCGTAAGGCACGGGCAGGCATTGGATGCCCGATTCCGCGCCGATCGTCTGAACGTGACTGGCGCTGCGCCTGCGTGGTTTTCTGTGAGCGCCGCGCGCGCGCTACCCGTTCGATTTACGCACAAAATTGACGCATTTCCGCAGACATATGTCCGTGCGCACCCCTCGTTTCGCATCCGTCACATACGATGTGGCGTACAGTCAAATTGCTCTCGTCACACTCGGCCGGCGCATTCAAGCTCTAAGCCATACTTGCGTTCGAAGTACGCCTAAAGCGTTGAGTTGTTCGGTCAAAACATGTGCAGAGAAGTCCGATTTCCTGGCGCGATTATAGAAGACGCAGAATATAAATGCGTCCGCGGGCGCGAGTGGCGGCTTACGCAGACCGCCTTGTCAGTCAAGAGTGTGCCGACTCCATTTACCGCGGTACTGATGCCCATACCGCCTGACGAGACGCGGACAGCAGCTGCACGCGAGAAGACGTATCCTCGACTGCCGACTTGAAAGGTCAACACATATCTTGATTGCCGTGACCTGGACCTCAGGCAGCCCCGCGTATCGACGAGGGGATAAAACACCTAGTGATTTGATTGAGCTTACATCGGCTCTGATTGACTTGGTGAGCACAGGATGGCGAGGGTGTTGGGAACGGAAGGTGCACGGGAAGGAGTGAGATTGCGACGGCACAGCCAGTGTCTACGACGACTTCGCGGCGGGTCTCTTGGGACTAGTTGAATAGCACCACATGTTGCTCGCACAGGGTTGGGAAAAGGTCTGCGGCACTTCAAAGCAGCCACAGATACATAGGCGTATGAAAGTCAGCATTCAGACGAAGCACGATCAATTCAGTGTCTGATTGAGACTGACCGATCTTATCAGATAGTCGGCCAACAAAGATAGTCGGCAACACCTGAGACATAATCTACGGCTTTTCCGTTGGCTTGCCTCTTGGTCGCGTCGCTGCGTCGTCAAGCGTGGACGTCGTCAGTGATGGTAAGGCGGGCTCCGGGCTCCACAATTTGCGCTCGTGAGCATCCATACGTTTTCACTCACAAGCAATACACATCGGCGGTCTTTCCTCTGTGTTTCAAGAAGACTGGGTCAGTGATCACTGTGATTACGCAAGGCATCGGCGAGACTGACTAAACAAATTCTTTTCTCCCTTCAGTCCGCCAAGCCTCGTTCCCTTGCTTGATTCGCACTCACCCTTGAGGATTGAACCCGAACACGCCCTTGTAGATGTCAGAGCAAGCTCCCACCCAGTCTTTCCTGGCGGCCTCATCGTCGAAAGGGGTGTTCAGCAGGTTGCAGCCCGCTTTAGGTTGCGCCCACGTCACTCTGGTCGACGTCACCGCGGACGCAAGCATGAGCAAGATGGATATGGAGACAATACTGCGCTTCAACATTGTGAACGATGGTACTGCACCAGAGAGCGTAGTGGGGTGGTTGTCGCGAGTGAGACGATGTAGGTTTTGGCTTGAGATGGGGCTCAAAATTGTGGCAGTTTATATGCCTTGAGCGGATTCCTACGGGCCAAATGGCCCCGTAGACCTGTGCCCCCAGTCTCTTTGCTGCCAAAAGCTTTCAGACGTCCTGCCAGCGTCCTAGAGTCCTCGGCCGAGGTATTCCTACTTCCTGTATTTGTGGTTGATCATCCCACGAGCACGAGGTCTGTTTCTCAGCTCATGTGGCTGCTCGAGAGGGCCCTCACTCGCCCCCTTTTTGTTGCCTTGGGCTGGTGGGGTCACGCGCAGCAGTAATCAGCCCTTGATATCGAGAGCGCCGGGTTCACTGGTCTCCTCAATCTACGGGAAAGATTAGCACTCCGAGTCCGTGACTGCGCTCTCCGCGGACAAGACCTGGACGCGCGCAGCCTCGTATGGGCATGCTTGCTCGCGGCTCCGTGCGCATACTTGCGGGCTCGGGCGAGAGCATGCATCTGACCCGTTGAGGCCTCCTACCACGCCTGAAACACACAAGAGATGATGATGGTATTGAAGAACGAGTGGATGTTCAGGGGTGCATGCATGTATGCGTGCGCGCACACGTGACAACCCCTATCAAAGAGAAATTTGCTCGGAGGGTCAAGGTGAAGCGCGAGTCTTGAGTACGTCGAATTCCATAAATTTGGGGGCGCGGGTACTGTATATGCTCTTCAATCACCCGACGAAGACGGCCTCGTTCTTTGCGAGCTCACTCGCGATTTGCCGATGTCTGACTACGACCTCCGCAGGTACCCACGATTGTGCTGAAGACTCACGATTCAAGCAAGAATGCTTTCAAGGCACATCCTGGGGGAGTCGAAGTGCAAAGGTTTCACATGAGACGCGAAGAGGTGTGTCAATTAGCGTAGCCAGGAAAAGTCCTTATATCTTCAGGAAATGTAGCGGAAAGCGCTCGAGAACGACGTATGCTCGTCAAGACCATTCTGTCAACCTGGCATGGAGCCGAATACCTCAAATATTGATCATTTCAAGAAAAGCGAGCAAAGACCTTTCGCGAAGTCAAGCACGCATTGATGACCCATACACGTTAGTCTGCGCTGACCTCCACCGCTATATGCAGCACAATCAGTGCGGCAGAATTAACCACAACAGCGGGGACCCCTTCCTTCTGTATGGCAGAGACGCATTCGCCAAGATCCTCCAGCGCCGCCAAGGAGATGATCCAGGCTGTCCTTTTGCACCCACTTCATTCAGAACGCCGGAATCTCATATCCGCGGACGCGACCTAATTTGTCGGCGGAGAGCTTCCCCTGTGATAAAGTGACCGAGCAGCAGGATAGAGGAGCCCCTTGACGACGTCAAGCTGAACCGTGCTTGTCACCGGCATATGGTTGGCTGGATCCAACGAAAGGGGCTTTTTCATTGGCGCACCTGTGAGCATAGATCTCGAAGAGCTGCGAGTGAATGGATCTCTCGCGACACTCTGACACGGCACGATTTCGAAGCTTCAAGGGCAGCTACAAATGGGCGCACCATTTCGCCTCTTCCTGAGGCCCACTTAGCAAGTAATTCTTCAAGCCTTGCGGGCCATCCACCAACTTGCTCACATCTCCAGACACGTACAGACGCGACAGCATGAAGAAATTCTCAACGTTTGGTCTCTTCCCCTTGCTCATTCTTGCATCTGCAACTTTGGCGATCCGAGTAAAGTGGGACCGGCAGCCCAACAGCTGCAAAGGTCCGGGCGTGCCCGCAAACGATGACGACGCTCATTCAAAGTGGGATAAATGCTGTGACAAGCATGTTTCCAATGCGATCAAGCAGTGGGAAAATGACGGGTGAGTCGTGAGGATAATGCAGAATTTCGCATTGGACAGAGGGGATTAGCAGCAGGTTCTCGTTGCGCTCGAGGAGCCCCAAGCATGCGTAACAACGAAGCTGATTTTGATCGGCTTCGAGCTACAGAGGACAGACAGCTACCGCGTATTGCTTGTAAGTGAGGTTCTTGCAGGAGCGATAGCATTGTCTAAGCCAACGATCTCGTTCTTGCCCGCATGACACTACAGCAACTCGCAGCAGCTTGATCCCGAAGGATATCCCATAAGCTATGGCCCAATCTGCGCAAAGGAATTGTGCTGGGTCGAGATCTGAGAAATTAAGGTCAGTAACTCATATGGCTGAAACATCCTGGCGTCCTCGTTGCTAGCTTCCGTTGACCCTCAGGTTTGCTGCAGATCCTTCAGCATGGCACGTGTGATGGAGACGCAGCGACGTAGTCATCCCTCGAGCGGCTTCTCAACCTGTGAATTGATGTTCCTTCCCCGCCTCCACAATGTGACGCAGATGCACAGCGGAAGCTGCCCTTAATGCGATACTTCACATCCGTGGCGCTGTTCATCTGGACTGACATCTCGATCTCGCTCGAGCTTGTGACGTGTGTGATGCAAAGTACGCGCCTACAGAGTGCGCTTTGTTCGTAAAGCACGCGCCTACAGAGTGCGCTTTGTTCGTAAAGCACGCGCCTGCGCAAGCACCTTGCCAGCACACAGGCGCCTCGTTCGGTGCAGCTGAGACTCACTGACGCACGACTGGAGGGAATCTAAGTCACAAGCGCGAACTTGTCATTTACCAAAGTCCACTCTGAGCCTGAAAGATTTCACACTTAGTGATCCACTCGAGTATAGCGGACCCGCGAGCAAATGACAGGGGCCGCACAAAGCTTGACTGCTCTGAAAGACGGTCCCTCTGGTCGACGATGTAGTGAATTAGACGGCGCGCAGGCATCCTTGTGCACTCATTGACTGGACGTGAAAAGGTTGAAAGCTCGTAAGTGGAATCATCAAGTCTGAAATGAGTGACTGATTGACGCACACACCAGAGTGAATGTGGATAGTTCTGCAGTCGGTGCAAGACTAGTCGTGTGCCCAGCAGAGCTGGTCAGCAATCCTACGAGCACCGCTGATCTCAGTAGGAATGCCGTTGATAGCCTCTACATATCTGTGATGGATTTTTGCGTCATTAACGTCATCTTCGAGCCTCGCTACGCTTACAGATCCGTAGGGCAGCCATCTCACTTGCATTCCACGGTAGCACTGACGCCACTGCCACTGCGGCTCAGAGTCAGCCGTTAGCAGTGAGTCAAGGAGCAGGTGATCGGAAGACTCACGAGATGGGTTGGAAGTCGGGCACGGCTGTATTGCTGTATGCACGACATTTATCTCCCCATACCGTCTTTGCCGTAAGTGCATTGATAGGCTGACTGTAGCCAGCACAATGTGCCTGCTTGAGTGTCCAATCCACAGTGCAGCCCGCAATGACTAGTCCAGCCAGGCTACTTATGAGCATCACTTGTATGAGCTTCATGCTGTAAGTTGAGATGTATGGTGTTTGCTTTGTGTCAGAAAGGATGAAGACGTAGAGAAACAAGCATTGGAGATGCACAAGATGACGACGCGCGCAAAAGGAACATATTTGCAGATCAGAGAGAGGATGAACTTGCGGGACACGCCGCGTAGACGGCCTCGTTGATGGCTTGCGTACAACCCCATCTCAGAGGTCCTCCCAGCTCAGCGATTTCGAAGTACGGCACGGTCCACCCGGAAATCGCGCCTGTATTCACCAACGAGCCGACGTGGCCTGAGCGACTTCGGTGTGCAGCACGGTTCCGCAGACACTGGCGCCTTGATTGGCCAACGGGCCGGGTCGATGTGACCTCCACGGTCACCAGACTATTCGAAACATCATTTTTGGACGTCTGCAACAAATTTGGACGGTTTTGATTTCCTGTTCGATTGGCCGCGCATGAGACGCGAATGTCTCGCTGTCTCGCTTTCTCACATCCTGAGCTGCTGTACGCGCAGGTAGAACGCTCCGCCCATACGTCTGAGAGGTCGAGCACCTGCACCCTTGCTTCACTTACAGCATTCACTTCTGGTCCACTCGAGGCGTTGCTGAGCTGTCGACTCATCGGCACGTAGCGCGTTTCGTATCACGCATTCATCCAAAAGGCTGTCGTATGAGCTCAGGTGCACGTTGCCGCATAACAACACAGGTATATGCGGTCGTCGTGCAGTCTACTTTTGTCTCCCATCATCATTCTCCTGCCTTCTTCTCTGGCTGGTTCGTTGAAGTGACCTTGGCTCCAATCCCCTTGTGCAGACCCTAGCTGCCGTTGACCCAACATAGGGCCCTGGCAACGTCGAAGGTGATGTCTGCAGTGCCAAGGTTAGACTGCAGCCTATCGGGCGACGAAAAAAAGGTCAATGTGGTCAGACATCAATGAATTTCTCTGGTCTGTTCAGTCCAGCAAGCTCCCGTGGTAAGCTTCCGTGGTGTTTGAATGTGACACCACGAGAGAATTTTTTGCCGTGCGCTACTTCAGATACTTACGTGCATGAGACTGTGGCAGAGCCAGCTCTGCAAGGGTCGTGGCAGCGTAAAGGCGGTCAGAAATCGAATTGAAAGGCCTCACTTTTCCTTGTGCCCTCGCATAGCTGTCCCTATCCCCGCACGCACTCTGTCCGAGGCACTCACGTGTTCGTCGGGGTGAAAGTAGGAACGGCAGTCCCAGCAGCCGATTTGCACTCAGTAGACCACTGTTGTGACGCCTCTTGAGAAGAGCCCGGATTTTTGTATTCGACGCACGGCCAGTGAATCTTGCTCCAAGTGACCGTCATGCCGGCCTGGGCTAGCTTGAACATGCACACGATGGCAACCGCATATAGCAGCCTCATGTCGATCTTTCCCAATTGCGCGGGGCTTTGATTGAAGAAGGTAAGACAGTAGCTTGAAGATGCTGTGCTTCGGTGAATTGGTCGGCAACACAAGTAGAACGGAAGAATGGAGTGGCCAAATCCACCCGTACTTATGGTTGTTGGTCGACGAATCGCTCCATTGCTGGCTTAGATGCACCGAAGACGGTGAATTCCAAATTTGGGTGCACTTACCTCTAAAGAGCCTACATTGCTGTTGGTCTAGTAGTAGTCTGCGCCAATGGTTTCCCCATGACTCTCCGAACGCACAGTGCTCGCGTGCCGTAATTTCCGCACGATGCGCTATTCGTGTCATCGTTGAGGGCCTGCGAAAGGCTAGCTTGTCATACAGCACTGAAGGCACTGCAACGCTCTTGCCGCCAAAACCGCTTGGAAATGTCCTCCTTGCCGATTGTCAGTTGAGCGCCGCAGACTTGTCGCTGTGTTGGCCTCAGACATTCGGAAGCCCGGAGCCGGGCGGAACGTTGGATACCAAGGTGTGACTTCTTCGAGTTTGTAGAGCAATCTCCACATCGAGTGTCAACAGACGGCGTGAATTGTCTGCATCGCTCGGCGCACTTGAACGGGAACCATTGCACTCCCCAGCCGTCTTCGTCTCTCCGGACCTGTGCGCACCTCCGCGGCTGCAGCGGTGATGCGCTACGTGTTCGTAACGTGTGGCCGCGACTCTTACGAGTGCTGGCTTGGTAATGCTTCGACGCAGAACCCACGGTAGAGTTCAGGTCAGATAGTCAAAAGTGCAACATCGAGGGGATGCGCCTCATTCATCTTCCTGCCGGGAGCCTCTGCTTATGGCTCGGTTTCTCGGATGGTTCCTCGGGTCAAATTGCTCTGCCACCAGTCAGGACTTGGCTGAAGGCGTTGACATGTCGGCATTGGACTTCGCGCCTCCCGACGCGATGTCGGGCGCACACAGCTGCTCTTTGAGGGTCCAATAACGATCGAAAGCTCCCCGAAAGAGCGGATGCGCGTCTGCAGGTGCGTCGACTGCTTTCCTATCTTCAGGTTTGCCGTATCCACCTCTCGGACTTTCAGAAAAGTGAAGGATGTGAGTCCTTTGGGCAAGCTGATCCACCGTTGCACCAGGCACGAAAGAGATTCGAGTGCCTGACTGTCTGAATCCGCCATTGAGGACGACGAATGAGGAAGGCAAAATTGCGGTCGTGTTGCGAAAGTACGAGTTGAGCAAGTCCATGTCGAAGCCCGGTTGCGTCCTGGAGAGCTGCAAGAGACCTTCAAAAGTGCTATTGCTAGGTTGCAAAACGAGCAATGTGGATTGAAAGAAGGTTTGCGGTAGCCAATAAGCTCTAGGCGCATACAAAGGCCATTCTTCCAGCTCGAACAAGTTGTCCAGGTTGCGTAGGATCAAAGCGTCGCTATCAAAGTATACTACGCGATCGTAGATTCCTTCGAGCTGAAAAATGCTCAATTTTGTAAGTGAGTGGGACCAAGTAGAGAAGGATGGGCGAGCGAGAAGGTCATGCCTGTGTACGACGACTCCGAGTTGTCCAAGTCTTTGCTGATACCGTCCGAGCGGCAAATTCGTTGGCACGGTCACCACTCGGTCGATATCTGTGCGTGGATGGGTCTGTAGAAGCGTGTCGTGTGCTATGAGCGTGTTGCAGAGTGCGTTCGCATCCGTGGCATACGTGACTTAGGCGTTGCGAGAGGAAATTGAAAGATTTACATGGTTCCCCCCCTCGTCTTTGGCGGATGACAAGGCCTCCAAGCCAGCTTTGGACGATATAGTCGACGAGTGCGTAGGGGATGGGATCCAAAAGACGTGCGCAGTGCTGATGACTGAGACGAGGGTAAGAGTGAAAATGACTGCGAGCGCCCGAGCCCCCCCCGCACATTCGGCTATGCCACCGACGTGTCTTGTTGTGCCTTTCTTCGACATCTTCATCGCCCAGCGGTTCGTAGCTAGCTGCGAGTAATTCGTGGGAGCGCTGCATATCTCGCGTTGACAGCCGCTGAAAAACGAGAGGCGGGGCTGATGTGAAGGAGCTGTGTATACGCATTACTCGCTTTTTGTTGCGGCGAACTCAAAGTGAGGGGGACTATTTGGCGTTTCTATACATATTCGTGTGCGAATCTCTGAACCGACCATAGTGCGCTGCCCAGTCGTCTTCGCTTCAACGAGCTGACGGCTTTGGTGGCCCAGCAATCCTTCTGAAACCAGCTCTTGACAAGGCACATGCCTGCCGCTTGTCTTTGCGCCTTTTCGCGAATGTATTGCACATTTGCTTCGGACAGTCCAAGCGCGGAGCCAGCCGAATTCCTCCCTTTCAAGACGCCCGCGAGTGTCTCGGGTCCTGTAGAGCTCGCAGGCATAGTCGAGCTATCCCGTTGTTCGTGACTGTGGCTTGCCGCAAGCAAAGCTGCGCAGGGCTGGCCTGAATAGAAGCATTGCTCCCGGAGACGTGTGACGACTGCTTCAATTTGAGCTATTTTCGTTACCTAGAGAGCAGGTCTCAGAGCGACATTTGACATGAATGGACTCTTCGACTGACGGAGAAGAGATGGATTGTTTTACGATGCTCGCGACTCGTCACACTGTGAGGCGAGACCTGCAGCCTTGAGTGCCTTACTGTCGTCTACAGTCGTGATTAGCAGCAAGTTTGATGATGTTAGTTGGTGCGCTGCGTGCACCCTGTCCCTGCGGTCTCGCGGACACGCGGACACGCGCGCCTCTCTATACATCCGGACCACCGGCGTCCATGCAAGACATCGGTCCAACTCTCTTCGACATTTACATACTCGAGACTACGGCCCATACTTCTTTGGTGGAAGCTGATGAGGCTGATAGATGTGCTTCGGACATTTCTTGCTTTGTCAAATTGCGGGATGAGCCTCCACGCTTCCGAGTACCGTACCGCGGTCGGACATCTACAAATCAGATGCAGGATCACCGATGCAGCCTTGGCGCTCTTGATCCACGAATCTGTGATTTGAGGTGTCTCTCTCCCTCTCCTGTGTATCCAGTGTCTTGCAAAAATTGCCCTCACGGCGCTGCGACAACGTTCGAGGAAGCGGATAGATGAGCCGTCCGCGTGATGCCTGCCATGTCTTAACGTCTCGCCTCCATTCGTGATTGCAACCACGAATGCTGCACCATCGACTGTCGCGAAAAGCAAGACTCGTCGCTGCACGCTCGAGAGGTGCCGGTCCCCACGCGCATCGCCAAGCGCGCACAAACGTTCCGCCGCGGGCTGAGCACAGCCACCAAATGTCGCCAAAAGCGGCCAATGGAATCTGCCACTTTTCTGCAGGCCGCACAGAGGAGACGAGTGAATAAAGCGGTTCATGGTCGGAGCGGAAAGGCTTGATCGATGCTAATCGAGCGGAAATCAAAAGCTCTCCTTAGCTGCTTGCACATGCACGTGTTCGGAAAAGACGGCACGCTCTAGACGTATCACGTGATGATTCCGTGGGCATCGTGGATTATCTTGTGACGTTTCGCCACTGGTGACTCCATGCTCCTTGAATTCAAGGGAATTGAAGATCAACAAAGCTTCCAAGAGTGATGAGCCACGGTCTCCAGTTGGTGAACGCGATATCTAGGTTAGACCATCGGGAACGGTTTGCAAGCTCGCAAGCCGCCGTATTCAGAGGCCCTACCACTTAATTCAGCCCTACCACTTTCGGCGGATGGTGCTCAAGCGACTGAACATCTTTCCTCGAATCCCGATAGGAGAAGCGACCTTCAGCGATTGATGATGTCTTGCTGCAGCGCAATTGGTCACGCCCTGGGCGTCAGAGTCGGTGACTGCACATTCTGGACAGCGAGCGTCTACACTGCCTGAGGCTGGCGTCGATTGACGGCTACCTCGTGGCTATCGTTTGATTGCACATACCTCCGACGATAAGTTCTTGCTGGGTTGCGTGTCTGAAGCCGACGCTGGCCGCTTCCAATTTTCCCCTGATACAAAGCTAGCCAGCCGGCAGAGGAAAGACTCCTCAAGACCATCTCCTATCTTGAGAGAAATGCTTCTACCAACCTTCGCCATCACGATGGCAAAAAGTGTTCTGCCCCTCGCGCATTGGTGCGTGATCTTCTTGTTGATGCAAAGTTCAGCCGTCCGTGCACTCGAAAAGACTTGAAAGCCGCACGCGCTGAAACGAGATCCAGCAGCGGCTCTCGACGTCAGCTACACTCGACCTCCAGAGAAATGCACGGGCTACTTTTGGCCTGCAGCGTCTTACAAGGATGCGGTAGAAATCTGGAAACAGTTCTGTCTGCCGTTCGATGCCAAAGCGGTTCCCTTCATCAAGGAAGACACAGAGGCAGAGGATGCCAAAAACGATGGAGCTTATGCGGAGGTTGACCGCTAGTGAGTGCACTCTTGTGCGAAGGAGCAGGCCGGCAGCTATACTCAGCTCTGATTTCTTGTCTGTTCGTTGCAAAGCCTGCCTAAGACAAGCATTTTGGTACGACAAACAAGCGCGCGAATTGATCTGCCGGGCTGAGTACTCTACGCTTAAAGATTGGTGAGCTAGCTCAAAGCGGACCGTCAGCTTGTTGTGATGATACGCCTGGCCAAATTTGACCCGAGTGCCGGTTGCAGAACGTTCCTGAACGACGACAATGAATCCAAGAGATGCTCACCAATTCAGGATTGCCGATCACTCTAGGCGCCCATATTTGCTCTGCGACGGGTGCAGCGTTCTCTGGGTGCAGCCGCACTCCTCGAGCAAACATGCCGAGCGTCAGGCTGCGTACATGTCGAAGGCCGTAGACGAAGATTGTCTGTTTCGGCTGGGCGTAATTAAGTGATTTGACTTGGCTGTTGTGCAGAGATCCATCCCGTTCGATCTCTATTGCGGTGCACTGCTCGATCGGGACGGCGATGTCCGGACTTGACACACACACAAATTGAGCAAGGCCTTGACGCCGCCCAGTCTGCGTGATTGGCACTTTGTCGTAGGGTGCTTGACACTCGCTGACAGTGGCGCACAAGTCTCTAGAGATAGCGGCGTGCTTCTATCATTTGAGAACTACAAAGAGCACACGGGTGCTCCTACTTGCTTCGCACCTTCCTCATCCGCTCGACTGCTCCACCGAACGTCGCCCAATCGCTCTTGTCAACATGCTTGCCACAATGCGTTCCTCTTTTGCGCGCTCGATGCTCTTCTGCGTCGCCCTAGCAACGGCACCAAGTCTTCTCGTGCAAGCTGCTTACCATTCCGACGACCTTCCGGGTCTTCCGGGGACACCCGGGTACGAAGACTATCCTAAAGGCCCTTGGAAGCCTTACCTGGCTCCTGGGGACCCCAATGCCGCAGTGACGGTAAGCTGGACACTCTCTCAGCTCGGTTGTCCTGGCACTTTTCAAAGCGCGTCGGACTTTGCCAGCGCCAACACCATGTGGCAAGAAGAGTGTCACAAGCTGGATCCGAGCGCTGTGGCATTCATTCGACAAGACAGCGAAGCTCAAAAGGTCAAGAACAATCCAACTTGGGCAAAGGTCGATTGCTAGTGAGTGTTTTCCAAGCGTCCTTTCAGCCGCTATCGTGTCCTCCTGAAGGGCAACGTAGCACTCGTCCGTTCCAAATTGCCCATGCTGAGATGTCCTATACTTACAATGCATCCGATGCGTCTTGCAGTATCGGCGACCCTAACACCGGTACGTCCATCGACGCCGACGTGCTTTATAAAATCTGCTGGGCCTACTACTTCTGGTAGTACGCGTAGAGAATCGCAAGGTAAGGAGTGCGAAGGTCCTTCTGATATTTGTACCGAGTGCTGACGGGTGGATCCCCACATTTGGTTCGCAATGATGGCGTCACCTCGGAAAGGTACATCCGTCAAGAAGTTCCTTGCCGATTCGTGTGAGCTTCGCCTTGCAGGCCAATTGCAGGCCCTGACATGACGCGTGTCATCTAAGAGTCTGATCGCGCATGATGTGTTCGAGCGCGCGACCTCCAGCGAGCGCATATTCAAACCGCACACCGTCGTCGACTTTGTGCCATTCTGACATGCAGTGCCAACGAAAACGCTGTTCCAACGCTGTTCTCTGCCCACAATATTCTCTGCCCACAATAGAGTGAGCAGTGCGCCGACATTGTCAATGCTAGGCGCGAAGGTTCCTATGCTGAGACCAATGCCCAAGGAAGCGTGAAGCCGCCGCGTATTCCTTTATTACTGTACCTGCGATTGGCTGCGCGTCTTGACTTGCTGGTAGATGTCGGTGTCCTCGCGACCGCAAGCTGGCGCCAAATGAGCGTTTGGAAGCGGCGGTGGCGGTCGATCGTCGGCCGCCAAATGTCAGTCTGGCCCGTCTTGGCCCGTGTTACAATGGCTCATTTGTGAGGTTGTCGATGCATGCCGCTGATGAGTGTCTACCGATGGCCGACACGCAGGAGCCGATTCTCGAGACTGCTGCAGCTCTTATTGTGCTTCCAGAATTTTCTTTTCAACTAGGGTGAGCCTCGAGTACCGTGCTTGGCGCTGCTTCATTTGCGCAGACGTTGCCTTTGGGACGAGGTGACCTGACTTTCCGCCGCACGAGTCCCTAGAAGCGTTTCTTTGTTCACGTAGGAGAAGCGCGTATATAAGGGCCTTCGATCTGGTCAGTGATCAGCTTGGTCTGGATTCCCTCCACACAAACAACCTCGCATCCTCAAATTCTCGCGACGATTGTCCCAGCTAAACTCACAAAAGTTAGCTTTTCATCATGCGAGGCTCTTGTTTGCGCTCGGTATTGTTCCTGGTCGTCTCGATCACGACCAAAAGCCTCTTCGTTCAGGCTTCTGGTATGGGCATGGGCGAAGAACCCGTCGAGCCTTGGAAGCCCTCTCTGCAAGATGGAGATCCCATCAACGCTTTGACCGTCAGCTATGTCCGCGGGGAAGAATACTGCCCAGGAAAGTATCGAGGCGCCTCTAATTTTGCCGCAGCTCGGGCACTCTGGGCGGCTACCTGCACCAAGATCAATGCTCAGGCAAAGCCTTTCTTCAGGCAGGATTACGAAGCTAGTAGGCACAAAGATGGGCCATGGGCAAAGGCCGATTGCTCGTGAGTATTGCCCCTGCACCTGAACTGCCGATTGCTTTGCTTTGCTTTGCTTTCGAGAAGTCTCGCCTCGACGCTCTGTAATGTTGACGTCCATCACGCATCCCGCCTTGTATTTCAAAAATGCTTCGTAGCGTCGGCAATCCCGACGACGGCGATTCCTTCAACAACGATATCCTCGACACTATCTGCTGGGAAACGTACTCGTGGAAGTGAAGCGCTGCACAGTGGCATGTGAGTGACGCCGACCGCGTGCGCAGTCTTGAATGTCGGCTGACTTGTTTAGCGCATCGACCTAGGACGCCACGCAGCGCAGCGCCTCTTCCCAGGTCCATCGCTTCGCAACAAGAGCCTGCGCGACCCAAGCCGAGTTTTCTTTGGCGTCTACGAGTGCCTTGCACGATTCTTTTCGCGCTTCTTCGAAATGTTCACATGCTCTTTCATGCCCATCTCGAGGGTTTCCATCCAGATTCTTGTCAAGTTCCCTCTCGTTTCGCGATCAAGTGTTCCAATCTCGCGATGCTGAACCAAAAGCACATTGCAACTTCATCTAATGTCGACGCTTCCAAAATCTCTCCTCCTGGCCCTTGCAAGAGCCTCTGTCCTGTAGCCATTCAGGTCGAGACCGACATCTTGAGCTTCTCTACTCGGCGCCGTACGCCTCTGATTCTGGCCGATCACGAAATTTCCTCGTGCGCCTTTTTGCTCCACACTCGTCTCATCATCTTCATCCGTCTGACTCTGCTCCTGCTCTTCGTCATCCACCAAGCTCTCCAGATCCCCATCTCGAATCTCGTGCCTATCCAGCAGATCAAGCGCCTCTTTTGCTCTATCCCTCAACCTCCTTCTATCCAAAGACTGAGCATTCATAGCTCTCCTTTTCGCATCCGAAGTGGTGGATGTGGAAGTAGCGAGGTGCGGCTCTCCGCCCCGAAGCTGATCATACGTTCTGCTCGACTCTACCATGTTCGAAAAGCCTGAACTGCGAAAGCCCATGCCTGTATCTTGACCCGTGCGCAGGGATCGGAGGCTAGTAGTCGAAGTCGAGTGATCGCCCGATCTGGATGAGATTCTGGTAGAAGTTGAAGCTGGTCCCCACACTTTAAGCCCTCGCACGTGCGTGTCTTTGCCGTTCAGATGACACTGCTGAATGCACACCTGCAGCAGGTAAGCTTGTATGGGCTGTCGAAGCACGATATGATGGTGAGCAACGCACAAGCTGAATTGAGTCGGTCCCTCTCACTATCAGAATCGACCAGCCGTCGTCCTTCCACAATCCTTTCGTCCCAAAGGGTACTCACCTCTGGTCGATTCGCTCGAATCTCACTCGGCAGATTCCGTCCTCTCCAGCTCTTTTCTTCTCGCTCCTCTCGGCTTGCACCACCTCCACCTTTCTGAGCTTTCTCCTTCCTCACCACAGCATCTAGCTGCGCATCCTCCTTCTCATCGTCCGTCTCTTCGCTGTGCGTCGCAGAAGGCTTGGACAAGGCAAAGTGATACCAGCCTACCGGCTTGTCCAGTGTTCTGATGAAGAGATCAGACAGTGCGATGGAAAAGGCGAAAATGCGGATGCGAGACGACGAGAAGCACAATCGAAGTGAGCTTGCGACCTGAAATGGGGGGGAGGTGTGATGCGCTTCGGACTCACCGAGTACGAACGTCGACTAGATCGTGGTAGTGCGTACCAGCCCTGATAAGGATCTTGCTAGGCGTATAGCTGTCGTCCAGCGAGTGATTCAGGTGCAAAGAGATGTGCTGCGATGCGATGCGATGCGATGCGATGCCGCCGCATACGCGCATACTGTTCAGCGCTCTAACCAGTGGCGGCGAGCACACGACTCGATGTGCCACTATTTGCAGACTCACGGTGAGCATAGTGCTCTTTGAGAATTGGATATTGATGAGATGAGGTTGCGTGCCGTCGGAGCTAAAGGGCATTGGCGCAGCAAGCAGGCGACGAGCATTCAAACGATGCCACATGTTGCAGCGAGTGGTTCACACAGCGCGCGCGCCCCCCCAACGCAACTCACTGCCAGCTCGTCTCCACATCATCGTTCCTCAGGGCTTGCACGCCGCATCCAGGCTTGTAAGAGGACAAGCTCCACATCGTGCCAGCTTGACATCCCACCTCTTTCTTCTCCGACGTGTCTTGGGGATACGGAGCATCAGCGAAGCACTATATTGTCATATTGCCCTTGCTCACCACATCCAGCTCCTCCAAGACTCACTCTGGACGTCATAGTAGCCCATGTTGGAATGTGCTGGCGCTCGTGTGCTTCCTTTGAGGCTAGCTCTCAGTTGGAGATGCTCAGAGCTTCGAGCTTCGAGCTTCACTCGGGCTTTCCTCTTGAGCACAGCAGACACGTGTCAACAAACGGCCACCCTGACATTGCAGACGTTGTCTGATCGCGTGACTGATTTTGAGTTGCCGCAAGGTACCTCTATCTAGGCGTCTTCAGTTCGAAGCTGAAAGCAGAAAAGCGTGCGTGATGGTGGGAGTAGGGAGCGTAGGACGAGAGCGGTGTGCGTGCGTGCGTGCGTGCGTGCGTGCGTGCGTGCGTGCGTGCGTGCGTGCATAGGATGCTCCACAACGGCGCACGCCGCACGCGCGCACACGCGCGTGCAACGCGGGATGCTCAGGTCACGTGGGCCTCATCACCTGACTGACCCGCCGGCCCAGATCCGAAGTTGAGTCAAGCCACAGTCACGAGTCAAAAGTGCTCCACGTATGGGCCATGTACTCGTGACTCACGCCTGTACGCAGTAGTCACGAGCGGTGAGTGGAGCAGAAGGCAGGAATCAAGAATCACGAATGCAAGAATGGCGTGGTGCGCAACTTGCATACCAAACGCTCCATATAGGATCACAGCATATATGCGGCTGAAAGATCTCATGATCAGGACGTGACTCTTGACTTGAAGCTCGTGAATGCGAATGCTTGCCTCGTGACACGACTCATCAACACCCGCTCGAGAGTCTCGAGTCTCACTGCATACACCAGCGACCATCTCGCCAAGCTCATCCTTGCCAGACCCTCCCCGCACCACCCCTTCTCCTTCTCCCTCTCTCTCCCTCTCACGGCGCACACACCCACACACTGCCCATTGATATCATGTCCGGTGCATCGCTACTGACCCGTCTCAACTCCACGCTGACCACTCGCAAATCGGAATTGGAGAGCAGGAGCAAAGAACCTGGGCTCAAGAATGATCTCATCATTCGTGCTGCTCGTGGCGAGGAGACGGAGAGGGCTCCGGTCTGGGTGATGAGGCAAGCAGGAAGATATCTGCCCGGTGAGTTGCATTCTCCTGCCCATTGGCCCCGCTGGATTTGGGCATGCTCCATCGTATGCTTATGCTGCTTCTTCTTTCTCTCCTTCTCCACTGCACTGGCCGCCGCACCGCCCGCGCAAGAGTTTCGAGCGTTGAGGGAAAAGCACGAATTCTTCGAGTGTTGCAGGACTCCAGAGTTGGCCGCAGAGATTACGCTGCAGCCCATTCGTCGCTACTCGGGTCTCTTGGACGCGGCCATCATCTTTTCCGACATTCTAGTCATTCCTCAAGCCATGGGATTAGAGGTGGAGATGCTGCCAGCACGCGGACCTCACTTTCCCAATCCTCTCAACGAACCATCGGACATGTCTCGTTTGAGCAAAAAGGTGGATGTGCAAAAGGAGTTGGGTTACGTCTATGAGGCTATCAAGTTGACCAAACAGGGATTGGATGGCGAAGTGCCGCTGATCGGATTTTGTGGGGCGCCTTGGACTCTCATGGCTTACATGGTCGAAGGTGGTGGAAGCAAGACTTTCGAAAAGGCCAAGAGATGGCTCTTCAAGTATCCAGAGGAGAGCAAAGAATTGTTGCAAAGAGTCGCCGACCTCTGCGTCGAGTTCTTGGTCGGTCAAGTCAAAGCTGGTGCTCAGGTGAGTGGGGGTAGTAGGAGGGAGAGCACCAAAGACGCCTCTCATGTATGCTCATGTGCGCTTTTTGCCGCACGCCTCGTCGATGTTGCATCGCATCGTAGTTGGTGCAGGTCTTTGATTCCTGGGCCGGCGAGCTCTCTCCGCACGATTTCAGGACCTTTTCGCTCCCCTATCTCAAGTACATAGCATCCGGCGTTCGAGATTCCCTCTCGTGCACATCCTGCAAATCCGTCCCCATGATCGTCTTTGCCAAAGGAGCATTGGGTCATTCTTTGCCCGATATTGCCAAAGCTGGGTACGATGTCGTGGGACTGGATTGGACCGTGGAGCCGGCTGTGGCTAGACACATCGTCCAACAAGCTGCGCCTGGCGTCGTCTTTAACAAGAAGGCGGCGGGCGCAGAGGCGGGCCATCGGTGAGTGGACCATCTTGCAAGCGCAGAGCGAACGCTGCATCGCATCAGGACTTTGTGCGCTTCCGAGAAGCGCATGCTGATCGTATTGCGACAAACACCTTGTTGATACCCCGAATGCCGAATGGCGCAGTGTCGCTCTGCAAGGCAACATGGACCCCGCAGTGCTCTATGCTGGTAAAACGGCCATCGAGAGAGAAGTGGAGAGGCTGTGCAGGGCCAAGAAGGGCGGCTTTGGAGGATCGGGCGCTTGGATTGCCAACTTGGGTCATGGAATCACACCTGGTGAGTTTGCTCTTTCACTCAGAGGCGCTAGCCTGAAGCATGCATGCGACAGAGCAGCTCCTGGTCTGGGTTTCGAGTCTCGACGCGAATGCTGTCATCCTCGTGTGAGATGGATCCCGCTGGGATGTCGGCTATTCTCGCTCGGCTTGGCTCCATCTCATCTCCAACACAGCCATCAAGCGCGATCCTACTAAATCTACACAGCCGGGGCAAAGGCACTGACACGTCCTCACGCCTTCCCTTCATTTCGCCAGGCGTCGACCCGGAAATGCTGGGTCATTTTCTCAAGACGCTCAAGCGCGTATCTAGCGAGGTGGCGGGTGCCAAGGATGAAGAGTAAAGGGCATTGCTTTTGCCCTGCAGCGGAGGGAGAAATCGTTGAGCTGTTTGTCACAGAGATTTTACAGTTGCTCCTGGTGCGTCGGGAACGAGGAGATCGACCACGAACGAAAGGCGGTACGAGTGTGAAAGGACGATCGCCTTGCGCCTTGGCGCAGTGTCGGCAATAGCGGATGGTGCCAGCACAGGACGTCTCGGCCGTCGAGGAGCGCGGTTCACAGATTGGCTTGGGGTCAAATTCCCTCGAATACAATTGATCGGAGCATTTGCAAATTCGAGTGATCCGTGAGCAGCGCGAAGTACCTGCATGACTGATGTGCAAGTGAGGCCTCCTTGTCTATGCTTCGGAGTTGGGGGCTTGTCGATCGCTCGAGATGAAAGTCGAACGCTCTTTGAAGCTTGTGAGTAGCTACGCGACCGTGCAGATGTCTAGAAGACGAGCCCATCTCAACGAGCGTCGAGAGACTTAGGCGTGTTGCGCGTCTTCATGAACAAGATTGACGCGCATCGGATGGGCAGATCAGGCGGATGTGTACATCGCCACGCACGGAATGAGTCTAAGTTTACCCCAAGCTCGACATCAATTTCTAGGGGGGGGGGGGGAGAGGGGGAAAGAAATGCTGTTGACACCGTCAGCAATAAGCCAGTAAGACGCGAGACCATTCCACAACGTGCAGAAAGAGGGGGGGGGCGGCGCTGTGATTTTCTAATTTGAACTTGCAAGAAGAAATCAAACCTCGGCATGGGAGGAGAAACGAGCGCGTTGGGCGCCTTGCCATCGCATCACTTCTCAGTCTCCTCATCGAGCCGTTGACACTTTGCAGCCTCGGAATGGGGTCATGTGGGCGCGTACGCATTCCCAGCAGATTTTTCGCTTCGAGGCTTCCCTTTTCTGCGCGTAGCTTCGCACCGGCCTTGGCATCACCAACGGCAGAGAGAGAGAGAGAGCGCGCACGCACGCACGAGAAGCGCGAGCGAGCGAGCAAGGGAGCTCGCACAAAGCCATTTTTGCGGAACATCTGTTGCCAGCTTGCAATGCTTTCACTCGTCCGAACTCCCCTCAGTCGCTAGCACTCGCACTCGACTATAAGCCCTCCCGCGCACGCTGCCCTTTCTTCCCTCCAATCGGAGCGAGCGAAGCGCCATCCATCGCCGTTTCCCATTGACGCTCTTGCAGATGTTCGCTCTCAAACTTGCGCAGTCGCTTCGTAAGTGGCGGCGATGTGAGCCTTGCCTGGACAGTCGACTAGCATAGCTCACCGTCATTGCGGCGTTTGAATGTGCGAGGCGCGCAAGCATGACGTGAGCAGTCCTTTCGAACGCTCATCTTCGCAGACCTCATAGACCTGCAACGATTGGCCCATGACTCCGGTGATGCAGAAGCAGAAGAACATGATCCATGGCATTCTCTACGATCCTTTACCAGTCGGACATGGAGTGCTGCGCACAAGGCTCAAGCGAGGCTGATCTCTTCGCGCAAAGGCGAGAGAGACAAGCTTGCTAGGCTAAGAAACAGACTGCCAGTCACGCATCGTTTTGTAAGGAGATCATCTCATTTTTTGGTGTCATCGAGTCGTTCGACATCAGGGTAAAACGGGCAAATCGCAGGTGACGTTTCGGATCTATATGCAGGTGAAAGCGGAGCGGAGCTGGGGTGGGGGAAGATGTACATGATTTGACCAGAGAAGATCGATGCGGTGAAGAACAATTGGCGAGCAGGCAGGCAAGCCTTGTGCAGGGCGACCCCCTCAGACACGGCCGAACTGAGGAGCGTTGAGGATGATGCCCATGGGGATACCACCGAGCAGACCAGCGATGGGAATGGTGACGACCCAAGAGAGGAAGAGGAGACCGACACGTTGCCAGTTGACAGCTTGGAGCTTGCCGTTCATGAGACCGACACCGACGGTGGCACCAGTGATGCACATGCTGGTGCTGACTGGCAGCTTGTACTGAGAGAAGATGACGATGGTGATGGCGGCTGCGAGCTCCATGGAAGTTCCACGAGAAGGACTGTGGTAGGTCAATTTGGAACCCATGACCCGCATGATGTTGTATCCGTAGGTGACGAAACCAAGGACCAAGACGAGGGCGAGCACGGCAATCTGCCAGAGGGGAACTGGAAGCTTGGATGCGGCTGCATCTCCAGTGGACCATGCAGAGTAGATGACAGCCCAAGGAGCAACAGCGTTACCGACATCGTTGGCACCGTGAGCGAAAGACGCGGTGCATGCGGTGATCAGTTGGATGAAGCTGTAAGTGTGCTCGACCTCGTTGGGGTACTTGGTAGCTGCATTGTAGACCTTCTCCATGCGGGCGCCTTCGGGTGTTCCGGCCGTTCCCATCTGAGCAGCGTGAATGTCGTAGTTCATACCGTACAGAGCGCCAACGACGATCATGGCGGGAATGCGCCTGACCGCAGTTACCAGGTTGTGCCTCTCGTAGATCATGCCGGCACCCATGGGGTTGTTGTGCAAGAATCGCATGGCCCATGCCAGAGGTCCCTTGCCGGCGCGCAGCTTGGCGTGGAAGCGCTCGGTGGCCTCAGCCTCGAGCTCCTTGTACGACTTCTGAGGAGCGACGAGCTCGTTGACAGCGGGGCTGGAGTTTTCATCGATGGCGATCTTCTCGTCATTGTAAGCACCAGAGTGACCGTCGACGGAAGAGGTAGCAGACTCGTCGCCGTGTTGGACGACGGCGTAGTTGGGGACGTTGGCAGCGGCGGCTTCCGAAGCGTGCGAGGGGCGGCTCCACAGGAGAGGGCCCTTGATGACTTCCCAAGCCTTGAGCTCCTGGTCCTTCTTGATGACCTTGGCGTGGAGCCATGGGACAAAGAACAGACCGGCAAGGAAGAAAAGACCAAAGCCAACGCCGAGAGTGACCGAGGCGATGAACCAGGGTGGACGAGCGTTGAGCTTGAGGTTGGGAGAACCCTTGTAGACGATGGAGAGAGCGCACACGGTACCAGCGACGAGGAAGAAGAATGGCGACGTGTAGACGGCCCATGGGACTGGGTTGCGGCGGATGTGCACGGTGAACTTGATCAGGGAAAAGATGATCATGCCGAAGACTGCTGAGGCAAAGGGAGCCATCGCAAGACCGGAGAAGATGGCACCAAGACCAGAGCCATTGTTCCAACCCCATTGCTGTGTGCGTAGGAGCGATAGAGACGTGAGCGAAAGTACGCTGCCTGCTGCGCTCGAGACTGTGTACTCACAACGTTGCGAGCACCAGCAGTGGCAACACCGACACCAGCGACAGCCGAGATCAAAGAGTAGGTTGAGGAGACGTGAGCAGAGTGACGAGTGCACCACATGACCCAGGTGGAGGCACCAGCAAGAGCACAAGTGAAAGCGAGCATCTGAACACCGGCATTGCCCTGGAAGGCAGCGTTGGGAATGATGCCGTTCTTGATGGTGTCGGCGGTACGAGCACCCACTGTCAGAGCTCCGAGAAGCTCAAAGACCAAGGCGCAGACCATTGCAGCTCTGTACGAGATACTGCGACTGGAGACCGAAGTAGCCCAAGCGTTGGCAACATCGTTGGCACCATTGTTGAAGGCATCCAACATAGCAAAGAAGGTGCCGATGACGAACACATAGGTGTATTGAGTGAGGACTGGCATCTTGACTATAGGGTAGGGTGAGATGTAGTCGAGAGTGAGAGCCAGGAGGGGAGGTGGAAGCTGAGTTGGGCTTATCGAGCGGGGAGGAAGGTGAATCAAGGAATGAGGATGCCGCTTCTTAAGGCTTTCAGATGGCAACAGATGCTTGCTACACGCGATCGAAGAAGATGCTGAGACTGACTGATCTTGGTATCGTCCGAACTGCCATTCTGCCAATCTGCAACACCAACAGCAGCCACACCTATGTCGCCACACTTTGAAGATGTGTGCCTGAAAGCGCCGTTGGCTCTGCACGTCTTCGAGAGCGCGACCGCTGCGGTATCGGCGCTCGCAAGAGCTGTCCCCCCGAGCTCGATCAGTTCCCCGATGGCGTTCATTTTGCGAACGTGTACACTCGTACAGATGTCCACGAGCAAGGTCTGGATTTCCTGGTATCACCTCGATCTGCACGTCCAGGTTGTAGAAGCAAGTCTTTCATGTTTCGGACCTGCGGCACGGAAGAGCGGGCGGTTGCGGCTTTCGTCTGGTGGACCGGATTGTAAGTCGGCGGCTGCCTCTGTGCACCTAGTAGTCGCATCGCACCGTGTCTGCAAATGCAGCGAAAGCCCGAAGACGAGGAACCAATTTCGGTACACTCGCATTGTGGCGCTTGCGGGGAGAAGCACTCTATAGGCAGACCACCTTGCCAAGACATGCGGCCTCCTGCAAGGTTCGAACGCCGCAAGAAGAATCCATCCGGGGCCCGCCGTATACTGAGCCGGTGAAGGGGGGGCTTGCGCTTGACGCATTGGTCACTGTCAATGGCATCTTTAGCGTACCTGTACGATGTTTGAGTAGGGCGAACCGTTTTGGCGTCCCTACCTCGTGCCCAAATCTTCTTGGCGAGAGTTGGCGGAGTCTGGACTCTTTGCAGCGCTAAACATGCGCTAAATGAGCTGACACACTTTTGTAGCTGTCACAACCGAAATTAGAAGGTCTTCGGAGGTCGGGTCTCTTTCAACATGTGGACGTTTACTTCAAACTCAGCCTAATCGCTTGCGGCCTAACACAAGACCATCAATAAGGTATCCTCCGGGGGCTGCAAAGGTGCTGCAGAAGCCATTCCGCGACGGAAGCTGGTGCTCGGCTCCGGTCGCCAAAGAGAGCTGTGCAGCTCAGAGCGTACTCTCCAGTCAGTCCTTTCCTCTCGGAGACAGCCGACTTGCGAGCTGAAATGCCACAGCGGCTGTGGTCGAGTCAATTCACAGCGACTCTTTCCTTCACGAAGCACTCGCTGGCGCAGCGGTACATCTTCCTGACGATGTTGCAGTGTCGTGTGAGGAAGGCCGTAGGAGCTTGAAAAGGTGCGTTGATCAGTCTGCGCGTCAAGCACCAGGGCACGTTCTGCTAGCTTGGCGCGCGAAGATGCGCGTCCGAAAGCGTGGGAGCAAAGCTGGGATGCACAGCGCGGCAGCAGGGCAGGTCATCGTGGTAAAGCAGCAAGAGCGTCAACGAGGCGCCAATCGTGATTGCGACCCTCACGCCTCTCGAGACATTTGACCAACAGCTCATGCAAGAGCGAACGTGCGCTCGACGCCTCTTCCATTGGCGGAGTCTGGAATGCTAGATCGAGCGGACCTGCATGCAGCGTGCAGTTCTTGGCATCCGCGAAAGCGCGACGCGTGGAGGGGGGACGCTTGCTCGTCGCAGAGCATGTGCTTTCACCATTCTTTTTCGTTATCCCCATCCAAATTGCTCAGGGCTACGAGCAGACGGCGTGATGGGTCAGTCTGTCACGTGTCAAAGACGTAGGGATAGGCTGCGATGGATGCGATGACCCAACGAACAATGAGCATTGTAGCGTACGCTGGGGTCTTGGATGGCCGTTACGTTACATTCCGAGCTTGAAGCTACTCTTTGCGAGCACGCGTGTATGTACGAACATTGACAGTCTCAAATGTGAGGTTCAGCCCAGGACACGCGGATGCTCAGAAGTGCTCGCCACTGTCACACTCCGAGAAGCGATCACGGCTGAATGAAGGGGGCCGGAACGCCAAGAAGAGCGGAGCTTCAGGCACGTGTCAAAGTACAGCCTGTACCACAAGTCGAGAGGCATATTCTTGATTGGCCACTGTTTAATATCGACGATTCGACCGTGTATTACGACCAAGGGCCCCCGTCACCCTGCTGGCGCCGTGTTGGTGAGTGTTGGTCAGGTTGCGCGCTGCTTGTATTGATGATACACCCGTCCACTACTCGCAAAATTGAGAATCACATTACAGCAGTGATGTGGTGCACGGTTGAGACGAAATTGACAAGAGACGACTTTCGAGTGTGTTCTAATTTACAACATTGAGGTCTCGTCCGGCTCGATACCAGTGCCGAGCAATTTTGTTCCGCTAGCGTGAGGGATAGTGTCGTGCAAGGTCGACCAAGCCGCAGGCTACGAATTCCCGAAGGTCCAGCCCCTAGGTCCCGATTTGTGGCAACATCTATACCTGACAGCTTACGAATGGCCCAATACGAGTCTGCTCAGTAAGCTGTCGGATCACCCTTGATCCAGATGACTTGTGCACGTGCTGTTGCCACCAATGTACCTTTATCTTGACACGAGGGGGCCGAATTGTGGCGATTAGGCCTAGCCCTCCATAGTCAAGAGCCTCAATCTAGACGAGCCGGTCGAACATTGCCGACGTTACCTGCAGTCACGAGTGTTAATCATCCCACGTCCGTGCACGAAATTGAGATAGCCTCGATTGGTGTCCACCTTAGCGTCAAAATCGAGCCACGCACAGGACTCCAATATTCGACAGCTCTGAAAAATTGGAGTGTAGCTTGACCGTCAAAGCACAGCCGGAGCATCTTCTGAACTTTCGTTGGAACTCTAGGCTGATCGATTGAGAATCCGACGGACAGGCAGACCAACGTCAGTGACACGTGTGAGCTTTGCAGCGGTCATCTCGCCTAATCCGTTGCAACACTTCAAATTGACCAAGCGCGAGATCTCAAAGACGAAAAGCGGACTAGCACTCACGCTAAATTTTTCCTCGTCATGTCAATTGCCTCACGCCACCGTCGCGATCGATCAGTGCGATGCGTCGGCCCTTCTCTTCAAAGCGGCCTCGATCGTCTCGATCGTGAGTGGCGACAAGCGCGATCAACGACAAACCTCGCTTCGATCTCACCCACTGAACTCGGATCGAGCAACGAGCGGTCCCTCAGAATGTCCTCTTGGACTCTGAAGTGCACGTGGCCCTCACGAAAGCTGCACGTTCGACTCGGTTATTCAGCTCTCGAGACTGTCCTACGGTCCCCACGACCAACGACGATGCGGCTCTTCAAAGTCATTCCGTCAGAGTCCGCCGCTGGAAATGCCCAGCCGTTCGCTCGCGAAGCGCCCATGTGAGCGTCTTACAGAGGTATGAATGAATTGCAGCAGACGGGGCGAAGAAGGGCGGATGCCGCCATGATCACTCGAATAGGCAAGATGAAATGGAGGATCAGGGCGGTTCAGGGAGAGGGCTGAGCGGGAGCGTTTGAAGTCATTCGGATGCCAGAGCCATGCTGCGCGTAGCCACGCCTGGCGTCATCACTATCAACACGGGCAGGCCATCCACTTTCTCATCCTTCAAAACGCATCAGCGTCCCTAATCTTCGCCGCAACACCTTTGGCTTTCCCACCTGGCATTTTGCGTCCCGTGTTGGGTCCCCTTTTACTCTTGCCATGATGCTTCAACTCCTTTCTCTGCCTTCTCTCCCTCTCCGCCGCAATCCTGAGCTGAATCAATCGATCATCTCCCTCTTTCAGCGCCTTTTCTGCTGCCCCCCGAGAAGGCAGCGGAGCGTCGCGTGCGGAAGCTGGTCCGGAATGAGTAGATGCGGCATGATGATTACCTGGGCGCCTTTGACGTGGTCGACGAGACATGCTCGGAATGTCCGGCCCTTGCATATCGGGGGGCCTGTCTTCGAGAACGGCTGTCCGACGTCCATAAGGATTCTCATCTTCTCCTTCCTGGTCTTCGTCGTCTGTCTCCGAAGTTTGCTCCCTTTGATCTTCATCCTCACTCTGATCCGCGCCTTCGCCTGGAGCTCCTTCGTCTTTGACGTTCAATCGAGACATGTACTGCGGCATGACGGGGATGAAAAGGTAAGTGATTATGTCGCGTTGTGGCGTCGTCCCGAAGATGTCCTGCGACATATTTGGACAATATCCAATCATCGGCAACCCACCTCTTCCAGCTCCCGGCTCTTGATGAGTCCTGCAAGACCGCTCGCATCCGTGATGACATCCAGCATCAGGTCGTCCTCATCTTCCGCTGGCATTGCACCACCATTACCGTCCTCGACATTTGAATTCTGCTTCGAAGCTCTCTCTCGCTCCTTCTGAGCTCGCCTGAACGCTCTGTCGGACGAGACGTAATCGCCGAATTTTGGACAGTCCTCTCGCGATACTTGATATCTGAACCTCTTGTGAAAGAACCGAATGACGCAATCGATGTCGCGATCGAAGAAGCTGGCAGATAGCAACGGAGACGTCTTAGCTGGGCGTATTCGGTGCTCCCAGACAAGTCTCGAACGGCGCTTACAATTCGGCATTCAGATGCTCAACGGACACCATCTGAGGAAAGTCGATGAGGACAGCGGAGAGCGTCGTGCCATCTTGCAAGTGTATCTCAGTCTCGTCTATTTCTTCTCCCGAACCATCCAAGTCCGAGTCTTCATCTCCGGCATCTTGCTTCTCATGCTCATCATTCTCCCCGCAGGCACGTCCGTTCGCCTCAGACGGAGTGTGAGATGCGTTTCGCGATACAATCCTTTCAAACCCGTTTCCCTTCTCCACCACCCCGTCCGCTGTCACACTCTCTTCTCGCTCATCGCGTAGCCTCTCGTTCTTCGTCTCTTCTCTGTACGTTGTGTTCTCCGCATCCACCTCATCCTCAGACTGCTTTTCCAAGACCAAAAGATTGTACTCGTTAAAGTCTCCATGGACCAGTCCTGCCTTGGCCAATCTGACAATGAGATTCATCAGCTGATCGAAGAGCAAAGGAATGGCTTCTTGTGGCAGCGTCGCGATTTGGCGCAGTGGATAGGCGGGGATGCGCGTCATCAGGACGGCGTGACGTGAGTAGGCCAAAGGTCGAGGCACAGGGAATGAATGAGCGTAGAGCGCCTACGAGATCGAGTAGTGAAGTCGAGCGTCAGCGGCGTGAATGACACCGGCGTGCATTCAGCTTGTGTGTCTGTGTCAAGTCCTTTGCCGCACTTGCGCGTCATCATGCCTTGGTCCCCAACGAGCCTCCCCCACCCCCACCCCCTCGCTCATCTACAGCACGTTAACTCACATTCATGAATTCCCACTCCTTCTTGGCAGCCAACTTGGAGAGGTACATCCAGCTCGCATTCTGCCGCTTGCCGAGATAGTCCCTCTTCTCCTTTACAGCTCTGAAAGATATCCTGCCCAATCGGTGGATCTTGAGGATAGCTTCTGGATGATCTTCGAACGATGTCGAGACGCTGTAGATGTCTGCAATGCAACGTCAAAGGAGGAATGTATGCTCAGTCGCGACAGGATCCGGTATTTGATGCTCTGCTTGCCTACCCACCACTCTCTTTTCCCACGCCTACTCTTGGTCCTGTACCCTCGAGGCCCTTTTCCCTCAGCGCTTTCACAGCCAACCAATCCGCCCCCCCATAAGTGATCCTGAAGCCATCATAGCTCGCATTCTTCACCCTAGCCACGAGATTACGCTTGGCTAGTCCGCCTGCTATCCTAGCCAATGACGAAGAGTTGAGGGATCCGACGGCAGATGAGAGAGCAGAGGTGGGAACTACTTCATAGTGAGCCGAGAGCGTCTCGAATGCTCGAAGCACGCGCCATTCGTCCGACGTCAGATAACGCAAATCGGTCGCGTCAAGCTTCATGGTGGCGTGTATGCTACGTTGCAATGCAGCTGCGCGTGTAGTGGACGGCCCACCTGCTTTCTGATCGACCTGTTGTAGTTGCACGTAGCAGGTGAGAGTAAGATGGTATCCGCTGCCGCTGCAGCTAATCGTGGATGCTGCAAATTTGGATTTCGGCGGATGCGGAGAACGCGCTTTTTTTGCACCGCCACTCACGTGACCGTGGGATATGCGTCACGGGGCTTCTGCAGACCTCGAACCGCGAGGACCCGTGAATCAAGAAATTTAATCGGTGGTACTGATCACTTGTCGAGACAAACCCAGGGGGTCGATTTGTCTCGTCGAGCTTGCATCAGATTGAGTCGTACATAGCAGTCAAAATCTCTCGAGATTCGTCTCTGTGACTCCCTCGACTCTGACGCGGCATAATATGCAGCAAAGATTCGACATTACACATTGCAGTCGAGTGCAAAGGGGCACCGCTAGCGACGAGTGAGAGGGTAAACAGAAGCGGAAGCTACCAAGAGCGATACAGCAGCGCTATGCTACAGTGTGGGACCATTCCTCCTTTTGCAAAAGATTTGCAGATCTGATCATCAGCTCTACCTGCAGATCGAGCTCTGACCAACCGTCTTGCATCTTCTGCACAAAGCTCTTCACTTGCGCATCCTTCTCGAGCCCCAGTCCAGCTTTGACGAAGATCTCTGACCAGTCGATCAGTCTGTCCATGATGAATTGGCGGGCGGCTTCGTCTGGACATCGACGAGCATGTGCTGTCAGATGCTGCATAAGACTCAGACGCGCATTCCATCCATTCTTGTCCGTGCCATGGTCAAACAAATGTCCAGCATGGCCCGTCTGGAATTCGAACAGCTTGAACGCGCGGCGAAAGGCTGCTGCTCCCGCATAGCCCCGCGCGACCTTGACGAAGCGCTCAAAGAGGTCGATTGTCGTTGCAGCTTGTTCCGAGATGCTGACGCAGCCCAACAAACTCCACTCCATAGCGTAGATTGCCGCATGCAACTCTAGATCGAGCTTGGTTGAGGTCGAGTTGCGAGCAGCCTCTTGCGTTTGCGAGAGGATGCACCGGGCGGCTATGAGCACCTCTGCGCGCTCGGCAGGTCTGGCGAGGTGCAGATGCACAAGCTCCCGCACGATTGTGATCAGCGTATCTCTCTCGCTTTGCTCAATGTAGGAACCCGCGGTCTGCACGAGCAGATGGATGAGTCTATCCGAGGCGCTGGAAGAAGCTCCTCTAAGCGTCTCGTCTTCCAAAGTGGAGCGCAAAGCTCGGCAGATCGTTTGCACCATCGCTGCTCTCATCCATCGTCTGCTGTTCACACCCCTCAGACGTTCCAGACCATGCTTTTCTTCTGCTGACAGGTCCTCGTCCTTGATCCGATCGACTTGCCGCTGCATCGTGCGGATGCACCTGCTTGCTTGACACAGCAAGCCCAAGAAGGCCTCTGCTCCGTCGCCTCCTGCTCGAGCGATCGCCGCAATTAGATGCGGGCTTGCGCCTTGATTGAGCGCTTCTATGGGTGTTTTGTAGACTCTCAGGATATGCTGGAGTTCACTCGACGAATCTCGATGTATCAACGGTACCAGCTCTGCTTGATGCGCTTCTGAAATTGCTTCGAGCGATGGCAGATACATGGTGCTATTATAATGTACGATTGCGCGGTCGCTCAAATCCAGCTGAGACCGTGTCGCGTTGCAGAAAAGACTTGTGATCTCTTTTTGTTGGTCGGGTGGACAAGGCTGAACGTTGAAGGTCTTGTCAAAGAGACCGCTCCGATGCTCCATCGGCTGGCGTCGAATGAGCAATGCAACCAAAACGCTAGATCGCTCCAATGCAATACCCTTGAGTGACAATTGCACAAAGAGGTTTGCCACAAGCAAGTAGACGTCTATGTGTGGCATCATCTCCAACACAAGGAGCGCAAAGTCGATCGTGTCGTCCGGATCGAAGATGCCCGAGTCGCGCGCTCGCTCGACCAACGCTTTGGCTGTGCTGACCTTGACGGGAGGCGGAGCACTCTTGTCCTTTTCGCTCAGCCGATGGGGTTGCATCGCATGTTGGCAAGCCTTGTAGAGCGTCAGCATCCACCCTCTTGCCACTTGGCGGCGTAACTTCTTCAAAATGGAAAGGTTGAGGCACAGGCTTCGGTGCCATGCCGAAAGATCCGTATCGAGCAAGATGGCCTTGGACTCGGGCAACAAGAGTGCGGGGTTCGAAGCCCGGGCTAGAATGGCTAGCATTTTGAGCTTGAGTATAGGCACGAGGGTCTCGTAGGAATTTGTGAATTTGCTCGCTGCGAAGAGGACCTGCTCCACTTCGATATGTCCCAGAGCAAGCATCTCTTCCAAATCTTCTTGCCAATTCCCTCCCTGCTTCACGTCCATATCATCCTCCGTTTCAGATGCAGCTACAAAGAGCTCCGAGCCCAATCGCGTAGCGTCCTGCCACTGCTGCCGTACCTCGGGATCGTCCGAAGCATGCACGTGGAATCGTATGAGATCCGTCAATCTCGACAGGCTTTGAGCCGAAGTACGATATCTTGGTCTTCTTGCGTCTAGCCAAAGATCACGTGCGCGGACTCGCAGAGTGGTGAAGACCTGGGGGTCGATCTCGAGCTCGTCGACATAGAGCTGTCTGGCGCTATAACGACCCAGTATAGGATGCAGCGCTGTTCGTAGCAAGCCACTTTGCAGGGCCAAGCTACAAAGAGGGTGTATGACGCGACAAATGATGATTCAGTAAGAGCACGCGAGCGGCACGAGAAGGCAAATTTTTCGAACTCACAGACTGATAAGGCGGCCTTTTTGACCCGACGTACCGTGCTCCCACCTCCAACGAATCTCTTGCGCATTCGTCTCCTCGCTCAAGCCCCACTTCCAAAGCCTCACTTCGGCCTGCTCATCGACCACTTCGGTGTCCCCTCCATCAGCATTTTCGAGAGCCGCAGAGGCATTGGCGTACTGACGAGCGAAAGTGTGGAGCGACATGAAGTTCTCACGGGGCTCCACGATCCTAGTGACCAGCGTCCGAAATACTGATGGATTCTTCTGAGACCGTATGAAAGCCATTCGATTAGAGCTGCACATGTTCCATTCCTTCTTGGTCAGGCGATCAAGCCAATTGCCAATCAGAGGCAGACGAGCAGCATCGTGAGGCGTCACTGTGACGCCACGACAGTGTCGCTAGCCACGAAGCAAGATACGGTTTCAATTTTCGTGCTCTTTCATCCATACGCATTCTGTGGACGAAGAATGTGACTTACCATGGACTTGTCGACGTTTTGCAAAGGTGCGAGCAACCCATCCAAAATCATCGCATCATCACCTTCCAGCACGGCCTCGATGCGTCTCTTGAGTACTTCCGAGAGGAAGTGTGCCCAAACCATCGTCTCTTGCTCATTAAAATCCGGCTCTTTCTGCCGAGAAGCAGCATATGCGACGATTTTATCCAGGCACGCATCTCCAATAACCGGGAAGATGATCGCCAATCCTTCGCTGAGACCTCCAGGAACGTGGATGACAGAGTTCAGAGCCACTCTGGCATCTGCATCTCGCCTGCATCGATCCAACAAGGCTCCAAAAGTCTTGGGCACCATTTCTGCATCCCCAGAGACGAGGGCCAAGCACAATGCGACGACGCAGTAATGTCCTCTTCGTTCGCCCGATTTGGCCCTCTTCACGAGCAACTCTTCAATATAGGCATGATGCTTTGCACCTCGAAGAAAAGACTCGACGATGGCTTTGCCAGCTCTCAAAGCTGGGTCCTTCTCAGCGTAGGTCCCTTCTCGTTTTGCTACTTCACTCCATGGCTCGTCCGAGGCGCTCCAAGCAGCCGTGATGACGAGTCGTGCACAGCTCAGAACGAATAGTCGTTTAGCTCGAAGAGAGAGTTGGTCCAGCCTCGTGACTCTCGTCCGTCCGGGAGTGATTCGCTTTGGAGCCCATGATCCTGCGCATCTCACGGGCCACGTATCACCTTTGCTCTGCAAGGCCTCGACCAGCTCCAGCGCATGCGCGGTGTCCAACATGCTCAAAAGACCAAGTCTCACCATCGTCTCTTCGTCCACGCTTTTCAACAGGTCTTGCCACGTCGCCTCGGGACCTCTGTTCAGTATGGCAATGAGGCGCGGTCTCAATGGTCGAGGAAACCGTAGCAGACGATCTTCGGTCAAGTTCTTCAGGTAAGGTGAGGATGGAGTGCTAGGAAGACACTCGAGCAGCCTAGAAGCAGCTGATGCATCTCCTGCTTCATCCCGCGCAAATAGCAGCTTGATGACACGAACGGCACGCTTGAGCAGGGTGTTGCTGAGCGAACCTTTGGTCTGCGAGACTGCAGTATCCCGGGAAAGACTTGAAGCGAAGTAGGCATTGCAAAGGTCCAGTTGATGTTTTGTTGTGCCTTGACGTTGGGAGCCGACAGCTTTGAGTATCGTGTCTACGCTCAACTGGTCCACCTTTGCTTCCGGAACCTGACCCTTGATGAGCCTCATCGTGAACGCAAGACCTATGGATGCATTTTCGCTCCCGAAAGAACTTGGCGCGACGCACGCTCTGGCTATCAATTTTTGACGAAGTGATGCCCTCTCTGGAGTGCGCCTAGAATCCGTGGACTCGATCCATCTTGTGAGTGCGTGCGGCTGAGCTTCGACGAGCAGATCCAAGCAGTTCTGATCCAATCTGAGCAAGATCTCATCGTCAAGTGTCCATAGCAGGTTCTCAATCGACGAAGCGGTGCAAACGGGTAAGAGCTTGCGGAGCGCATCAACTTGAAGCACGTCCTGTGCTAGGCGGACGACGAGGAGCTCGATGGCTGGGACCCTACTGTCTTCAGCCCGATGGACTGCATACTTGATCTTTGAAAGACCCTTGACGAGGAGAGATGCAGATCTTGCGCTCAGTCCTCGATACAAGGCGAACAGCAAAGACTCGTGGGGATCAAGTGCGAGTCGAGCAGCAATGCCACGCATCAGATCCTCAGCTTGATCGCGCTTCTTCCAGATGTCAACAAAGGTCTTTACTGCCGCCTCATCCACGCGCGAATCCAGTGCCCTTTTCCTGTAGACGAGTAGCGCATCTAAGCACCAATCCACTTGCTTGAAAGCGCGCAGGCAGAAAGCCACGCCGCTTGCTGAAGAGATCCTAAGGAGAAGGTCATCGAAGAGAAGCGGACTGTGCCCTGAGATGTTGTTGAGATTTTTGGTGTAGCGCACGAGTACTTGATGCCTCTGGTGAAGCGTCACGTGGGCCAAGTCTTCTTTCAGTCGCACATCCATGACGGCGAATCCAATGGAGGGAGCTTGGTGGATTTGGGACAAAGTTCTTGGAAATTGCACGGGGAGCAATCAGTACCGGAAGCTGTTTCTCTTTGTAATTCACTGGCGCCCAATCCTTGGCCAGCTTGTGCAAACGTTGGTGCTAGTTGACGTCAAAGTCGAGTCACTTGCTCTCAGAAATTGCCACAAGACGAAGTTTCCTACATCCCGAGCCCCTTCTTGCAGCCTTTCCAACAATAAAAGAGGGGCGCGACTCGGCTTGCTGGCTGAAGCACGGCTTAGCGTGGATGTGAACAGGATGAGCGAAGCGCTGAGCGGTGCTGAGCAAGCCCCGCCCTTCGAGTCATCCAGACAGAGCACGCAGGCACCGCGCACCGCCACTTTGCGGGCAAATCAAACCCGATCACAAGACTCAAAACTTGAATAAGCCGAGATCGGGCGCTCATGCTGCAGCAAGTTGGGTAGCAGTACACTCAACTACTCACACTCGTGACTACTTATGCGAGAACGGCACGATTCGCGCCCGTGACTCAAGACTGCCGGTGACTCGCCATCCAAATGCGCGCTGGATGCGTGGTTGCATGTGCCGCACCCTCACAGTGCCGAACCGCCGCACGCATAGGGCCCGCCGTGATGATGATGATCATGAAGGACACTCGTCGATGCTCGATCCGGACGCACTCAGACTAGGTGCCTGCATCATCCAGCACTCAAACTTGTAATTACTCGGCCATTCACGAATCTCGCAGGCGACGTGACCCGTGACTCGAGCCGTCGAAAAGCGGGAGGGATGAGAGCCTCCTGCGCGCGTGGGTGCGTGTCGTCAGCGCGGTCAGGGAGGTCACGTGTTTGTCAAAAAGTCTCGTGCGATAGATGTGTGCCCGCGCGCATAGCTTGGAATTTTCGTGTGTGCATGGCACGCGCGCGACCCAGTCTCGGGCGCTGCATGTTGCTCCACGTCTTCGTACCTTTCCCACCTTCCTCAAAGCCCCATGGCCCCGTCACATCACTCGTGAAATCCTCTTTGCGACTCCAGCACATGATCCATCGACATCGCCCCGGACCAACGACCATCTTTGCTGCGCATACACTGGAAGCGCCGCGCAAGGTTGTAAAAGCCAAAGCTATCCAAAGCCCATCTTGACCTGCCACCCAAGCCTTGCACTTCTGCTGCGATCCATTCTCGTCCTGACCTCTGAAACCGCACGCAAACGCCAAGCCCGACAGCCTCGCCAAAGATGCGTCTCTTGACTCACAATCTGCTGGCCTGTCACGCCAAATCCTGCGTATCCACCTCCAACAATTTCCCACTCTCTTTCAAAGAAGTCCAGCTGGAACTGATCGAGGCTGATTTCAACGAGCCTTTCTTACGAGGATTTCTGAACAAGGTGGACTGGAATGCGTTGGTTGTCGCTTCGAGACAGGTGAGTTCCGCAGGCTGGCTGGCATGCATGCGGAGATTGACCTGGCGACTGGAGTTGCAAATGAGCGAATAGCGCTTGGATGACTCAATTGCGCTGCACTTTGCAATGCTTCTCTTGCATGGTAGTTGGGCGATGCGAGCTTGCCTGAAAAAGGTCCGGATCCGACGGACCCAATGATCGACGGGGAGACGCTCAAGGCGCTGCACCACGTGCTGCTTGAGGTGAGTGAACCTACGGTGAGGGTTGCGGGCGCATGTATGCGGTGGCACAGGGCACATGAGCAGAATGATGAGAAAGATCAATACAAAAATTAATATCAACTAGAAGCTGTTGCTGAGCCTTTTGCGGCAATGCTTATAAAAAATCTCTCTGACAAGCTCGAGTGGTTGCGGGAGGCGCGAAAGAAAGCATAGGGGGCGTGTTGAGATGGTGGTGCTCACCGATCCATCCCTCATTCTCGTACAGATCCACGTCATCGAGGGCCAAATGGTGTGTCCCAACTGCGCCCACATCTTTCAGATCAGGAATGGCATTCCAAACATGGTGAGCGCGAGCGCGAAGTGTTAAGACTAGCAGTCGTCGGATCAGCATCGAGGCGCTTCATGACAAGTGCTGCGCACTTCTGACATACCAAACCCTTCAACTCTCGTCCCCTCGCAGCTTCTAGCAGAGCATGAAGTTCCCAAGTGATCCCGCACACATCTGCCTATTCTCGATGAACACGAGGCATGCGAAGATCATTCAAACTCAGGAGAAAGGCATCGCGCACGTCGTACCGAGCCCGAATTCGGAAGCAGGCGATGGAACGAGGAACGACGTCGTGGCATCCACGATTTGCACGCGCCTCTCAACCCCTTGACGGGCCGCAGACAGGCCCTGAAGGGACATATTCAAAGCTCTTCGCGGCGCAAACGCGTCAACAAATAGCAAGGCAGTCTGACCTAACCTCGCTTCTCGCAGCGCGAGCTGCGGGGAGGCAGGCGTGGTCCGGCTTCTCGTCCAGTTGACGATTCTCAACAATGTTGCGCACGCCCCGATACGAGCTCATACCTGCCAGTCAGATTGTGTGATCATGGGAAAAAAGTCACAGTGAGCAGTCTGGATCTGGCCATCACTCTAGGACTTTGCAAATCCCCAGATCGGGGCGCAAGCAAGAAGGCGCGCACGAGCGAAGCACTTTGTGCGGACTTCGAGCTCCGCACGACCGAGCCATGTCGTCAATCGGCTCGATAGATATGCACATGTACGATAGATGCGCGCGCTGAGGAGAAGGTCCCATCCCATACCAAATCAACTCGTCAGACCACGCTCGAGAGTGTTGCGAGGAAGCGTGGTCTAATTTTCTAGGCGTCAAGCAAGGACCTCCCCCCACCCCCCTTCCCGGTAACAGTGGTAAGGTTAATGACTTGGCTCGGTCTGGGAGGCGAGTGAGACGAGCACAGCTTCAATAACGGCCTGGCGTAAGCAGACGAATCAGATTGGGGGGCATGCGTGTGTTTTACAGAAAATGCGAAAATGCGAAAAGTCAAATGTTGGACAGTAGTCGCTTGCGCGTGAATCAAGATGGGGGAAACGCGGTAGAGGTGTGCCCGCTCCCTTTTTTTTTTTTTTAGGAAACGATATGTTTGAGGTGATTGGTGTATCGACTAGTCAAGTCCGCACCCAACGCGCCGCCCGCTCTAAACTCTTTCAAAATCTGGCGCGCGGTCCAAAATCGAACGAGAAATGAGAAGAAAAGGGCGGCAAAAAGAAGTGAGGGTGTGGAAAGAGTTAAAGGTCAGCAAAGATTGGTCCGGAGAGCGGAGAGGAAGGGGGGGGGGGGGGGGGGGGGGGGGGCGACAAGGTCTTTTGGACATGCCCTTGAGACCTTTTCCGCCTGGCCGTCTTCATGGCGGCTGGCAGCGGCTACGAGCTTGGGAGCTCAGGAATTTTCAATTGCAAGGCGGAACCAACGTCTAGCGGCACTCACCCGAGCAACAAGATCCTCGACTTGCGCCGCTGCTGCGTGCCCCTCGCACCCTCCTCTTATCCAATTCCACGCGCATCCTCCCAGCACCTGCGCAATGCACGCATCGTTTCGCTCCTTGTCCTGCAGGAGCGCAAAGCGGGACCATTTGTGCAGGTTGTGCAGGAGATCCAACAGCTTCTCCAGGACGATGCGTCTTGCCTGTGCTCGTGCGGATTCGGGAGCGTCGCCGGAGCGGAGGTGGGATTGAAGAGGCGCGCCTGCGCTTGGAGAAGGAATTGGCGCGACGGATGACCAAGTGGCATCCTGAAAGACCTCTATTTGTCTTCTGCACATCTCAAAGATCAGACCGATGAAGGACTGCGCGGTCAAAGGCGTAAAGGAGGGGGGGTAACGAAGAGTTCCGGTGAGCCACAGCGCACAAAAGGCGGGCACGTGCGTCCCGCACGTCCAAGCCATTCGACGCTCACTTGAAATTGGACACCTTTCCAATCCAACACAAAGGACATTTGGTCCACGATGTGCAGTAGGCTATCCGTCTGGCGCTTATCCCAAACATTCATCGCTCCACCCTGGACCAGTCTGACGAGCTTCGCAAGCAGCGCGCTGCTGAGCAGCGTAGCGATGGCTTCTTCATCGCCACCCACAGGTTCATCTGTCCATCTCTCCACAAAGCTCGACAAATTTCGATGCCAAGCAAATTCGGACAGATCCGCGACGTTCCTTCTTGCCTTCCATTTCGCCTCCGTCGAGGCGGAGGTGGAAGGAAGCGCTGATTCAGATGAAGATGCAAAAGGATCCCATGCGCACATTTCCATCCTGCTCCAAAAATTCCAAATGTCCGCAAGGGCCAGACCTCCCCAAGCCACATTATACTCTTCCGTATACTCTCCTCTCCACTTTTCGAATCGGCCGTGCACGCTATCTTCATCGTCGCGTGCCCCTTGCGCTTCCGCTTGGTCGATGGAGCAAGGGTACCTGAACACGCTGGAGTGTACGTCCGAAAGCAGGTTTTCGACGCTCGATTGGACTTCTTGAAGCGTTTGCTGCGCCTCTTGATCCGATGCGCCCAGCACATCCCCTCCGCTCACATGTGCAGGCGTTTCGAAGTCCATCGGGCGGACGTCTTGATCGCTGGACTCTGATACGTCAGGATCCAAAGAGGCTGTGGGCGGTCCGTGAAACAAGGCCAGACTATTGAACAGCACCTGCAAAGTCTGTCGCTTAGCTCTTTGCGTTCTATGCACCAAAGCATCTTCTCCCTGCCTCTCGAGCCAATCCAGCATTTCGCCCTGTGCAATAAGCGCGGTGAGACGATCCAGTAAGCAATCAGCTCTGGGCTGATCAAGCTCCGCGCAATGCGCGCTTCTTCACCCTCCATCAACTCACCTTCTCCTCGAACAGTACCGCCAGTGCAATAACGAATTCCTCGAGCGTCTTGAAGAATTGCAACTTCTCATGCGCCTCTTTCACGCTCCCCCTACTCTCCTCTTCCTCCTCTTTCAATCCTTGCAGGCCTCTATTAGCTTGCTCCTTGACGTTCCTGTGCGACGTCTCCATTTCCTCGAGCGCGAGTAGACGCGATGCGAGTGTGCTGGTGGTCGTGCCAGATTTGGGAAGAGGCGTGACTTGGGGAATGGGCGCGGGTTGATAAGGCTATCGCGCAAGTGGAGGGCAAGAAAAAGTTGGCTGATCAGCCAATCTAGCTCGGTGATCCCGTATCGCACGCAAACATGCACTCACTCTTCCATTCTTCTTCTTTCCCCTCTCCACATTCTCATCACCCAATCCCAGTCCCATCCTCTTCAATTGAGCTTTCTCCCACTCATCATCGCTCTCCAGCTGATCCTCTTTGCCGCCATTTTGCGTGGCAACGTCCTCCTTCGCATAAGTCCTCGAGACCGCCTCTCTTCTAATCTCCCTCTTTCGTCTCTCCTCTTCCCTCCTCTCCTTCTTACCAATCAAAAACTTCTCCTCCTCCTCCATCTCCAAATCCGTGTGACCGCGAGTCCGACTGGATGCAGGTCCCATTTCATCTTGCTGCTCATCCGCATCCGCATCCGAATCCGAGTCCCTCTGCAATCGTCCGCTTCTGCCTCCTTTCATCTTGACCGCATCATCCGCCAGCGAGATGTAATCTGTAGCAGCCGCGTCATGTCCGCTTCCGGAAGCAGCGGCGCTGCCGTTGCCATTCCTGGCCGCTCTTCGACGAGCTTCTTTGAGCTCGGCGATCCTCTCTGCGCTCGGTATCTCCTCCTCTGCATATAAGCCCACACCTTGCTCCATAGCACTTTCCGCCACCCCATCATCATCCACCTGGTCAAGCGTCTGACCAGAGCTGATGGGAGCGCGGGGCGTGGCAGCTTTCAAGCTCGCCATCATTTCAGGTCCATACGAAGTCTGATTCTCCGTCCGAATCTTCGCCGCATCAGAGTCCATCCCCACGTCCATGCTCCTCTTCATCCCTATCCCGCGCTCAGCGCCAAGCGCACCCAGCGACGGACCAAGACGCTTCCTCTCACGCGCAGCATCAAAGTGCTGTGCAGAATCAGTACGAGATGTTGAAGGTCGGAGGAGGGCCGACTTGCCTGACGCTCGACCTCTCGCCGCTCGTCGAACTGCCGATCCGCCCTCTTCTTCTTCTTCTTCTTCTTCTGCTTCCTTCTCCTCCTCCTTCTGAGCTCCGTCCGCTTTCTCTGCGCTAGCAATGGTAGAGCCTAGGGATGTAAGATTTGATCGATCCTTGCTGCCCGCAGTGGAAGGGAAGATGGCGCTGGCGCTGGAGCTACCTCCCCCAGCTGCACCTCGTGGTTTACGTTTCTTGAACAATGAAACGCTAGCAGAGCCCGAAGCGGCGGATTGATGGTCCATGATGGAGCACCAAGCAGGGGTTGGATATGATGATCTGAGCGCTCTAGATGCTACGCAGCTGGGCTCACAATTGAGCGCAAGACTTCGGACTGAAAGAGAGCAAGACCACTCGTGAGTGTGAGTGTGAGTGCGAGTGGAGGTGCGCGCGGGG